>NC_087207.1:36668407-36757148 GCF_015104395.2 Macrobrachium nipponense | reverse complement strand
TATTTATGTATATACATATAATAATAATAATAATAATAATAATAAAATAATAATAATAATAGAAGAACTGGAAAGGGAAATGTCACACGACAACGAATTACACGAAGACGAACTGAGAGACGAACTGAGAGACGATGCCACAGAGACGACAGGGAGGATGAGGTATCAAACAACGACACACAAAGAAACACCGACGAAGTAACAGAGAGGACGGAATGGGTAGAAAAGATTAGACAATGGATGGAGCCAGATACAGAGAGAACAAAGATCCCCTCCATGAAAGCCTACAACACCAAGAAATTAAGGGAGAAAACAAGTGAGGTCAATGAAATAATGGGCATAATACAGACCACCAGTATCACAGAAACAAATAACTTGACATATGCAGGAGCAAGATTAGTAGCAGAACTGATGGGAATTCGAACACCAACACCACCAGCACAACCAACCCAACAGAAACCAAAACAGCAACCTCCTTGGAAAAGGCGACTGGAAAAGCAAATCATGGTGATGAGATCTGACTTGAGTAAACTGAAAGAGATAGGCAGAAAAAAGGCTAAGAAGCAAGAAAAACAAGGGAGGAACTCAACGAGAAATACAAAGTACAAGAGAGGGGATTAAACAACACAATAGAAGATGTAAAACAGAGGCTTAAGGCCAAAGCACATAAGATCCAACGATACATGAACAGGAATAAGGGATACCAACAGAACAAAACTATTCGGAACCAACCAGAAAAGACTATACAGCCAACTAAGAGGGGAAGACAACCACCAGAAATTCCTGAAGCCGAACCAAGTAAGAGACTCTGGGAAAACATATGGAGCAATCCGGTATCACACAACAAACATGCAACATGGCTCCAGGAAGTCAAGGAAGAAGAAACAGGGAGAATAAAAAAAGATTCACAGACATCACGACAGACACAGTCAGACACCAACTAAAGAAAATGCCAAACTGGAAAGCCCCAGGCCCCGATGAAGTCCATGGATACTGGCTCAAAAACTTCAAGGCCCTACACCAACGAATAGCAGAACAACTCCAGCATTGTATCTCAAATCACCAAGCACCCAAATGGATGACCACAGGAAGAACATCGTTAGTACACAAAAAGACAAGAGTAAGGGAAATATAGCCAGTAACTACAGGCCTATCACCTGCCTACCAATAATGTGGAAGTTACTAACAGGTATCATCAGTGAAAGGCTATACAACTACCTAGAGGAAACAAACACCATCCCCCACCAACAGAAAGGCTGCCAGAAGGAAGTGTAGGGGCACAAAAGACCAGCTCCTGATAGACAAAATGGTAATGAGAACAGTAGGAGAGGGAAAACCAACCTAAGCATGGCATGGATAGACTATAAGAAAGCCTTCGACATGATACCACACACATGGCTAATAGAATGCCTGAAAATATATGGGGCAGAGGAAAATACCATAAAAATACAATGCGCAACTGGAATACAATACTTACAAGCTCTGGAATAAGACTAGCAGAGGTTAATATCAGGAGAGGGATCTTCCAGGGCGACTTACTGTCCCCACTACTCTTCGTAGTAGCCATGATTCCCATGACAAAAGTCACTACAGAAGATGGATGCCGGGTACCAACTCAAGAAAAGAGGCAACAAAATCAACCATCTGATGTTCATGGACGACATCAAGCTGTATGGTAAGAGCAATCAAGGAAATAGATACCCTAATCCAGACTGTAAGGATTGTATCTGGGGACATCAGGATGGAGTTTGGAATAGAAAAATGCGCCTTAGTCAACATACAAAAGGCAAAGTAACGAGAACTGAAGGGAGAAAGCTACCAGATGGGAGCAACATCAAACACATAGATGAGACAGGATAAAACAAATACCTGGGAATAATGGAAGGAGGAGATATAACACCAACCAAAGGGATGAAGGACACGATCAGAAAAGAATATATGCAGAGACTCAAGGCGATACTCAAGTCAAAACTCAACGCCGGAAATATGATAAAAGCCATAAACACATGGGCAGTGCCAGTAATCAGATACAGCGCAGGGAATAGTGGAATGGACGAAGGCAGAACTCCGCAGCATAGATCAGAAAACCAGGAAACATATGACAATACACAAAGCACTACACCCAAGAGCAAATACAGACAGACTATACATAACACGAAAGGAAGGAGGGAGAGGACTACTAAGTATAGAGGACTGCGTCAACATCGAAAACAGAGCACTGGGGCAATATCTGAAAACCAGTGAAGACGAGTGGCTAAAGAGTGCATGGGAAGAAGGACTAATAAAAGCAGACGAAGACCCAGAAATATACAGAGACAGGAGAAAGACAGAAAGAACAGAGGACTGGCACAACAAACCAATGCATGGACAATACATGAGACAGACTAAAGAACTAGCCAGCGATGACAATTGGCAATGGCTACAGAGGGGAGAGCTAAAGAAGGAAACTGAAGGAATGATAACAGCGGCACAAGATCAGGCCCTAAGAACCAGATATGTTCAAAGTACGATAGACGGAAATAACATCTCTCCCATATGTAGGAAGTGCAATACGAAAAGTGAAACATTAAACCACATAGCAAGTGAATGCCCGGCACTTGCACAGAACCAGTACAAAAAGAGGCATGATTCAGTAGCAAAAGCCCTCCACTGGAGCCTGTGCAAGAAACATCAGCTACGTTGCGTAATAAGTGGTACGAGCACCAACCTGAAGGAGTGATAGAAAACGATCAGGCAAAGATCCTCTGGGACTATGGTATCAGAACGGATAGGGTGATACGTGCAAACAGACCAGACGTGACGTTGATTGACAAGGTCAAGAAGAAAGTATCACTCATTGATGTCGCAATACCATGGGACACCAGAGTTGAAGAGAAAGAGAGGGAAAAATTGGATAAGTATCAAGATCTGAAAATAAAAGAAATAAGAAGGATATGGGATATGCCAGTGGAAATCGTACCATAATCATAGGAGCACTAGGCACGATCCCAAGATCCCTGAAAAGGAATCTAGAAAAAACTAGAGGCTGAAGTAGCTCCGGGCGGCCTCATGCAGAAGAGTGTGATCCTAGAAACGGCACACATAGTAAGAAGAGTGATGGACTCCTAAGGAGGCAGGATGCAACCCGGAACCCCACACTATAAATACCACCCAGTCGAATTGGAGGACTGTGATAGAGCAAAAAAAAAAAAATAAATAAATAATAATAATAATAATAATACCTATGCAATTTCAGTGTACAATATTTTATTTCCATATATTATCAACCTTCCCATTTGTTTTGATTGGCCTTTACTATTCTTTCACTGAATTACAAGTCAAGAGAAATTGTATGGGATATCTTGCTCAAATATTTGAAAGATACATCCTCATTAATCCTTTCTTCATCTAATGTTGTTCATCCCTTTGTGTATATAATTTCTGTTTTCTTACATTTATTTTGAGTCCCATCTCAATAGAAATATGATGCACTGCATTAAGCAAGCTGTAGTATTTCTCTTTTTTTTCTATCTACTTAAAGTTGTTTTTTCCAATCTAAACTTCTATTTTTGAGCACTTTTTTTATTATGAAATCCACAAGAGGAACAAACAGCAGCAGTTGAAGTATCATCCTTTGTAGCAGCCCACTATTTACTGCAAGTTAATTTGGCAAGACCCACACCAACATTAACTCTGTATCTACATCATTCATGGATATCAATTAACTTTACAAAAAATGCTAAATTGGCAACACAAAGAATACATCCTCATCTAACTTCCTTAACCAAACCTAAACTAGGGCACTGTGTACAGTAGTATCATGTGGTAACTCAGCACTCATTAACCCGCTCTTCTTTACGTCTGCAGGTACCAATTGCTCTTCCTGTCTGTACCATTTGGTGCATCTTGAATTAATCTTGAGCAGTCCCACTTATACAATATTGCATAGGTTGTTCAAGGACAATTTTTTATTCTCTGTTTGTTTCTAGTTCCTAAGTGAGGTGGTAGCATCATAACTCTTGGGTCAACAAAACAAGTATGATGAAAATAAATATCAGATTAGCAAAATAATGTCAAAAACTATCAGAAATACCATAGCTATATCACCAGTTTCACAATGAATAAGTTCATTGCAAATATGTAATACAATTGGCACTAATTCTTCTCAGTATCATTTTATTATTTTAATATCACAACTAAATATTAGTCTTAAGCACCTACAAGAAGCCTAGGGGTAACATACACAGATTGAGACTGCCTATGGGTGTGGAGTGCAGGGCAAACTGGGCCCATGATTGACCAGGTTTTAATTACCTGCGATCTCGATTCAGGGCGGTGAGGGCAACACAACATAGTCCTCTAGGAACTTTTGTTATAGGGTAATATGTGACACCTTCCACACCAGCTCGGTGTGTACTTGCAAAAAGTGATTAATCTGAGGGTAATACTTGAAAAAGCTTTCGCGGCTTTATATCTCGGTAACTAGTGCGTAACCTGCAGAACACCATAGAAGATAACTTATTCTTCATTCTAAACATCCTTTATACAACACAATTTTTCATTTAGCGCTACCCTTTCGGGGAACTAGTATCTATAGGCCGATAGCCTATACTGTTGTTCTGCAAACCAACCCCATTTTTTTTTATGCTTTACTAATTTTTCAAATGAGGCTGATATTAACAAGGCACTTATGGGACTGATGCTAGTTTGAAAGTAAAACAGTATTACAAAATAAAAAACTCCGCACGGACTGCAAGGAACAGTCCTGTGAATGCGAAAGCCACTGAGGATTGGGGGTGTCAAATGTAATCGCCATGTTGAGTAATGGCATGGGGCATGGGGGTTAGTAATTACAGTTCGACCGCCTAAAAATAACGGTAAAGTCTTAATAAGCAACCCAAATACTATACGAAACTGTAATTTCAAAATTAGTAATACCTAATGTGGAGTTCTTCTAGTACCCAAATGCATTTCGCCATGTTTTACTACTAGTACCAGCCCCTGGCGGGTTAATTACAGTAGACCGACAAAAATTAACAGTAAATTCTTAATGCTAAGGCTAAGCAACCAAAATAGCGGAGAAGAATCCTACCTACCATAAAGTCCATTTCCAAGGAAATACCCGACACAAAGCAATTAGCTACTTAGATCTGCCAGTTAGGTTCACTATTCCTACTCTAGGACAAAAGGTTCCCGTCCATTCTTACAAATTTAGTTTAACCCATTGGTTTGACCTGGCGTCAACAGTTGACGTCATTCTATCCGTCTACGTTGTTTTCTTTTCATGTTAACTTAGGCCAATGTAAGAATAACTACCGAATAATTTACTGGCCTAATAAGACAAGTTCAGCTGTAGGTACCTAGTCGGCAATGCTGGTTACCTACCTACCTACCTAGCAAACCTACTTAGGTAGGTGCTGTGACTACCTAGGTCCTATGCTAGTAGTACCTAGGTATATTAGGGATAATCGAATGTGAAAATAGCCATGGGTAATTCGAAACGACTCTCTCACCTAATTCACATTAACGCCGGGTCTCTTGTGTGGTAAATACAGAATATAACACTGAAGTAATGCTAATGGTCGAACACGGGTCGGTCTTGCTCTTGTGAGAATTGTTTACAGTCCTGAACGTTCGCCAGTTTTGTACAAGAAGAAGGAACCTTTAAAGAAAACCTAGGAAAAAAGATTAGTAAAAGAAATAGTTGAAGATCAGTTAAGAAGAGCCCCATATGGGTAATGTTGGACAAAAAGTGTGGTGAACATATGCACCAAATATGATATAGAAATTAAATGGACTAAGAGAATATCCCAAAGCAGCACTGAAAAAGGAAATAAAGAAAAAAAAAATAATCAAGATATCCAAGAGACTTTGAGAAAAAAGAGAAAAGAAACGAAGAAGCTGAGATTCATAGACGAACCTTCGAGGAAAACAAGTACATAAGGCAACTGGAAACAAAGGATGCGTGTGTCATTATGAAAGCCAGACTGAATATGTTGAACTTGAAGGCTAACTTCCGGGGCAAACAAATTTAATGACGAGGTCTGTGAAATATGTAGAGTGGAGGAGGACACTACTTAACATTTATTCACGTGTAAATTATTACAAAAAAGCAGATAAGGATATAAATTTAGGGACACTGTTATCATCTAACAGAAAACTGGGAGAATATATAAGGATAGCCCTTAAAATTAAGAATTTTCTTAACCTGAAAAGCGATGGATGTCAAAGCTAAGTAACACGGCTCTGCCTCACTTATAAAGAAGAAGAAATGAAAGGGAGTTTGGGTAAAAGTAAATAAAGTTTTGCACCTCATAGTGTAGTGTTCCCGCAACTGTGTTTGTGGAGTGAGCGCCTAGGAACCAGGAATCAGGAACCAGAATCTAATTTAGAAATATCTGTAATTCTTCGGGGTTAATTTTGTTGCAAAAAAGGGATAATAGAGATTAATTTAAATAAATCTTTCAAAGTAACATAAAGTAAAGTCAAACTAAATAATGAGTAAAGCAAACAAGAGAATAAAGCTTTGCACCTCATAAGTGTAGTGTGCCCGCAACTGTGTTTGTTGAGTGAGCGCTTAGGAACCAGCAACCAAGAAGGTTACTCTGGTTGCAGAAAAGGTAAGGGATAATAGACATGAATTGAAATGTACATTTTGAAGTAACATAAAGTAAAGTTAAACTAAATAATGAGTAAAGTAACCAAGGGAATAAAGCTTTGCACTTCATAAACAGTGTTGTGAGGAATTCCTCTCACAACGATTTTATTTTCTAATATTTTTGTGTATTTACTTGTTTCCGTGCCATTTTTCTTTTATTGTAGTTATTAGTGTCTGTCTCATAAGAAATTATTGATTGATTTTCACTGCGTATTGCCGTCTGTCTAGTAATCGATAGACAAGAACTATGTTACTGTATTTGTATTCATGTGAAAACCAAATATATTCGCATGCCCATATATTTTGTAAAGATATGTACGTCTACATTGCATGACATAATAAGGGTGAAAGAACCACATCTATTCGAGAATGACACTCTTAACATTATTTTATCTGATTTTGCTATGTTCTAGTACGTAGTATCTGTGGTGCGCTTTGCACCGAAAGGATGGTTTTACACAAAGACGAAGTCTTTTGACATAAACGTCAGTAGACGTTTTAGTAACGAAGTATAATTACTGTTTTAGTTATGATAATTCATTTGTCCTTATATATATGTATATATATATATATATATATATATATATATATATATATATATATATATATATGAAATGCTTTGGTGAGTGTATTGGCATATCAAGTATGGTAAGAGTTTGAATGTGTTATTGGGTCTTGTTTGTGCCTCTCGCCAGAGAAGCCATTAGGAGAGGTCAAAAGATCGGGAGGGGAAAGGAAGGGTAGCAGTTCGCCCCTCTGAACGCTCCTTTGCGTGCCCCTCTAGGAGTGTGTATGCGTATGTGTGTAGTACACTGTATGGGAATGATATCGCCCAAAATTGTATTGACACGCACCACCAATTAATTCACTACATTTAATAAATATGTTGAAGTTGCGCACTATAATATTTGGAATTTATTTTTGACAACGAAGTTGATAATTATTGTAGAGTTTTTTATGTTCATGAAAACCTTGTAGGTCAGTTCTACATTCGTGGTAATTGTATAACTTGTCTCTTTTCCCCAACAAAACCCGAATGCAGGACGGAAGTCACGGAACGAACAACAACATCAAGAGCTTCTTGTCTTGGCTCAACTTTTGAGGTGTAGCCTACTGTTATCTAGTGTTGCGTAGTGACGTGTGTGTGGATTTAGAAAGGGCGATTGCCCTGATTCTTTGAATTTTGTCGTAATATGTTTCATTTGAGTGCCATTGATTTACAATTCCCCTTGAGTGATTAATTTCATTGTCACTTATATGTTATTACTCTTTGATATGTTTAATTTTTAGTTATCAAATTAATTTTAACTTTACATTTATCAAATGCGTTTCAATATCCTTCGATTTTATTTCATTTTCCCTATGTTTCAGTTTTGTGGATGGTGAATATAAATTGATCTGATAAACCTTTATTGTGTTCATACTTTAAGGTTATGCAAATAACTTTTAGAAACGAGATAACACGTACAGCGGTCCTCTAAGGTCTGAAAATCAACCCGTGAGTACTCGAAAACATTTATAGAGAGAGAGACGAGAGAGAGAGAGAAGAGAGATGAGAGAGAGAGAGAGAAGAGAGATGAGAGAGAGACGATCAGAGACGAGAGAGAGAGAGGCGCGACCTCCCTCGTATCTCGTGTAGCGATTTATGATCTGAGTTCATGTCTACAGGGACTGCTCAGTAAGTGAAAGTACTTAATTGTGGTACTATTCATTAATGATATTGGTGTGTTATCCTCGTTAATAATGAATTGGGTTGAGAGATATCTCCCCGTAATTTAGAAACCGCAAAGGGAGTTTTGTGGAGTTGTTACATAAGGCTTTTAGCGGTTTTTGACCAAGTAACAGCGTTAAGCATGTAATACAGTCCACTATAAGTCCATCTTTTTCGCCACAAGTGATGTGTGCCCGCAACTGTGTTTGTTGAGTGAACACTTAAAAATCAGAAGACGTAAAATAAACATTTCGAAGTGCTATAAAATAAAGTAAAACCAAATACGAGTAAAGTTGTAAACAACGAGGGAATAAAGCTTTACGCCTCATCAGAATAGTGTAGTGTGCCCGCAACTGTGTTTGTCGAGTAACAGCTATAGGAACCAGGAATCAAGAAATTGGAACTAAAGACGCTTTATAATGGTAAAAACGGAATTCAGTGTCAGTTGAAGTAATGGATTAACAATACGAAAGATAATAGCTATAAATTAAACTCTTTAAAGTTAAATAGCCTTGCACCTTACAAGAACAGTATAGTGGGCAACAAATGTGGGCGTTAAGAACCAGGATCCAAAGCTTTTATTTAGCTTTTTATCTGTTTTAGCGACAGTCTTGGTCAAATCTTATAACCAAATTTTCGACCTGTTCCCTTCGTTTGATGGACTTGCAATTTTGCATGGTTGTTTAATCCCGGTGACAATTAACCTTTGTGGCGAAAAAGGTGGACTATATATGCTTAACGTTGTTACTTGGTCAAAAACCGCTAAAAGCCTTACGTAACAACTCCACAAAACTCCCTTTGCAGTTTCTAAATTACGGGGGAGATATCTCTCAACCCAATTTATTATTAACGAGGATAATACACCAATATCATTAATGAATAGTACCACAATTAAGTACTTTCACTTACGACGAGAGGTACGTCTCTCTCTCTCTCTCTCTCTCTCTCTCTCTCTCTCTCTCTCTCTCTCTTAGAGGGCCGCTGTGTTATCTCGTTTCTAAAAGTTATTTGCATAACCTTAAAGTATGGACACAACAAAGGTTTATCAGATCAATTTATATTCACCATCCACAAAACTGAAACATTGGAAAAATGAAATAAAATCGAGGGATATTGAAACACACTTGATAAATGTAAAGTTAAAATTAATTCAATAACTAAAGGTTAAACCCATCATCGAGTAATAACATATAAGTAACAAATTAAATTAATCACTCAAGGGGAATTGTAAATCAATGGCACTCAAATGAAACAAATTACGACAAAATTAAAAGAATCAGGGCAATCGTCCTTTCTAAATCCACACACACATCACTACACAGCACTAGATGACAGGTCACCTCAAAAGTTGAGCCAAGATTAAAGAAGCTTTTCGTTCCGTCCTGCATTCGGGCTTTGTGGGGAAAAGAAACAGTTATACAATTACCACGAATGCAGAAACTGATTACAAGGTTTTCATGAACAAAAACTTTACAATAATTATCAAGTTCGTTGTCAAAAATAAATTCAACTTCAACATATTTATTAAATGTAGTGAATTAATTGGTGGTGTGTCAATACAATTTTGGGCGATGTCACGGCCATACAGTGTACTACGCACATACGCATAGACACAACGCCATCTTGAATTCAATTCAAGATGGCGTTGATAGACACCCCTAGGGGAGCACGCAGAAGAGCGATCAGAGGGGCGAACTACTACCCTGCCGATCTCTTGACCTCTCCTAATGGCTTCACTGGCGAGAGGCACAAACAAGACCCAATAACACCTTCATCTCTTACCATACTTGATATGCCAATACACTCACCAAGAGCAATTTCATATATATAAGGACAAATGAATCATCATAACTAAAACAGTAATTATACTTCGTTACTAAAACGTCTACTAACGTTTATGTCAAAAGACTTCGTCTTGTGTTAAAAACCATCTTTTCGGTGCTAACCGCGCCGCAGATACTACGTACTAGAACATAGCAAAATCGGAAAAAAAATAATGTTAAGAGTGTCATTCTCGAGTAGATGAGGTTCTTTCACCCTTATTATGTCATGCAATATAGATGTACACATCTTTACAAAATATATGGGCATGTGAATATAATTTTGGTTTTCACATGAATACAAATACAGTTCCTGTCTGTCGATTACCTGACAAACGGCAATACGCAGTGAAAAACAATCAATAATTTCTTATGAGACAGAACTAATAACTATAATAAAAGACAAATAACACGGAACCAAGTGAATACACAAAAACATTAGAAAATATAATCGTTGTGAGAGGAATTCCTCACAAACTTACACGATCAGTAGGTCAGCAGTGACCTCTAGTGACCCTACAGTGACCTCCTCCCTTATCTCAGGATTTGTATGAAACTCTTCGGATTTTTCACAGCTTCTTTGAATCGGTAAAATAATTTAATAACTCTAAGGATTTTTCAAACCTCTTTGGGTCGACAGGATATAACTATTATATCTGCTAGCTACAATCATAAATCGGTTACAATTTCTGTCAAAACGGAAAAGTATAAAATAATAAAATATAATCAATATTCTAAGCACGCTTTTAATAAAATGCACTAAAAGTAACAAAAAATTGTTTTGAGACACAAGGATTTTCTTCCTGTCTACAAAAATAAAAGCTTGGGTGCCAAACACTGAAGGAAATGCTCAAAGAAAAGATATATGAATAAGAGCATGTTTAAATATTAGACAAAAATTGGATGAGGTTCATAACGCCATGGTATTCTACCACTCAACGATCCCCGACAGTTTACCAGCCACCAAATGTGAAATTTAGTAGTTCAACTATGCCATAATGGAGCATTGGGAAAAGGATCCTAAGACGTTTTCCCATAAAATCGAATTGTGGGTGATGTGTGTGCGTATTCGTTTATTAGGAAATAGTTTGTATCATAAAACAAACATCGCCATCACTGTGAGAAATTCCTCTCACAACGATTTTATATTCTAATGTTTTTGTGTATTCACTTGATTCCGTGCTATTTGTCTTTTACTATAGTTATTAGTGTCTGTCTCATAAGAAATTATTGAATGATTTTCACTGCATATTGCCGTCTGTCAGATAATCGACAGACAGGAACTATGATACTGTATTTGTATTCATGTGAAAACCAAAATTATATTCACATGCCCATATATTTTGTAAAGATGTGTACATCTATATTGCATGATATAATAAGGGTGAAAGAACCACATCTATTCGAGAATGACACTCTCAACATTATTTTTGTTTCTGATTTTGCTATGTTCTAGTACGTAGTATCTGTGGTGCGGTTAGCACAAAGACGAAGTCTTTTGACATAAACGTCAGTAGACGTTTTAGTAACGAAGTGTAATTACTGTTTTAGTTATGATATTTCATTTGTCCTTATGTATATATGAAATTGCTCTTGGTGAGTGTATTGGCATATCAAGTATGGTAAGAGTTTGAAGGTGTTATTGGGTCTTGTTTGTGCCTCTCGCCAGAGAAGCCATTAGGAGAGGTCAAGAGATCGGGAGACGGGAGGGGAAGGGAAGGGTAATAGTTCGCCCCTCTGATCGCTCCTTTGCGTGCCCCTCTAGGAGTGTGTATACGTATGTGCATAGTACACTGTATGGGCGTGATATCGCCCAAAATTGTATTGACACACACCACCAATTAATTCACTACATTTAATAAATATGTTGAAGTTGCACACTATTATATTTGGAATTTATTTTTGACAACGAACTTGATAATTATTGTAAAGTTTTTTTTATTATGTTCATGTAAACCTTGTAAGTCAGTTCTGCATACGTGGTAATTGTATAACTTGTCTCTTTTCCCCCAACAAAACCAGAATGCAGGACGGAAGTTCACGGAACGAACAGCTTCTTGGCTCAACTTTTGAGTTGACCTGTCAGCTGTCATCTAGTGTTGTGTAGTGATGTGTGTGTGGAACTGTGCATTTAGAAAGGGCGATTGCCCTGATTCTTTGAATTTTATCGTAATTTGCTTATTTGAGTGCCATTCATTTACAATTCCCATAGAGTGATTAATTTCATTTGTCACTTATATGTTATTACTCTTTGATATGTTTAACTTTTAGTTATTAAATTAATTTTAACTTTACATTTATCAAATGTGTTTCAATATCCCTCGATTTTATTTCATTTTCCCTATGTTTCAATTTTGTGGATGGTGAATATAAATTGATCTGATAAACCTTTATTGTGTTCATACTTTAAGGTTATGCAAAAATAACTTTAGAAACGGGATAACACAGCGGTCCTCCAAGGTCTGAAAAATCAACCGCAGATCCTGAGTTCATGTCTACAAGGAGTGCTCAGTAAGTGAAAGTACTTAATTGCGGTACTATTCATTAATGATATTGGTGTGCTATCCTCGTTAATAATAAATTGGGTTGAGAGATATCTCCCCGTAATTTAGAAACCGCAAAGGGAGTTTTGTGGAGTTGTTACGTGAGGCTTTTAGCGGTTTTTGACCAAGTAACAACGTTAAGCATATACAGTCCACTATAAGTCCATCCTTTTCGCCACAATTACTGTATATGGTGAAAAAGAAAGTAAACTTGTTTAAAGTGGCCTTGCTGGTTTTTCGAGTTTTCCCCTTTTTTCTTTTATTTTAGTTCGCAGAATGTTGACGTAACAAGGTTCAGTTTTCTAACAAACAATTCGTTGTATTTATATTTTATAAGTTAAAGAACAAATATATCTGAAATAATTGAATATTATTTTTGTTAATATAGTTTTTAAACGCTATGTTCTGTCATATTATGATAAAAACGTGACATATTATATTCTATTAGTACCAAAATAAAGTTTCATTGCTGCACTGAACAATTCCCTCCCGTAAACTGTGTCGACTGACTCGAGTCTTGACGTCTGCAGACGTCACTTAAGTCACGATATGTAGTAGTATTTCCAAGTTCTAGGTATAGATTATATGGCTAAGGGCGCAATTTCCTTATTTGCATGAGACCTAGGTTGCAGAGTGAAGGTAAGAGACCACTGTCATCATCTGTAGAATTAATCTCCAATGTTTTGATTTTAGCTAGTAGGTAGGTGCATTTGTTTACCAAAGTGAACGAATGTCCTCCGTGGATTAGCTAACCCAATCTTACCCTCAATCTAGGAAAGAAACTTACTGAAGTGATCTCCTGTAGCCTATTGTGAAAAGTTTATTTTATGCGTATGAGAAAATTTAGTTCGCTTCTGGCTGTGTTTTACCTACATAGTACCTACCTACTAGTATATAGCTAGGTACTAGGTAGGTAGTATAGGTACTACCTAGTAGGTAGTAGTAGGTAGTTAAAAACTACTGGACTTCCTTAACAGGTGATTGTAGCCGAAATACCTAGCCTAGTAGTAGCTAGTAAAGGTACCTAGCCCTAGTAGCCTAGGTAGCTAGATACTTACTACTAGCTAGTACCTACCTAGGCTATAGGTAGGTAGGTAGCAACCTAGGCTTACTACAAAGGACAACAGGTGGAGGGCGGTTTACCCTAGGGCATTCCTAGGCATGGATCCTATAGGGGGTTAGGTAGTGCTGTCACTGTAGGCATTGCTAAATTGTTTTTGCAAGGTCCCTTCGGCCCCTAGGAGCTGCAACTCCTTTCATTCTTTTCACTGTAGGTTAGGTACTTGCATTCATATTTTCTCTTATCCATCTAACTGAGGTAACCGAACGGCGACATAGCGGCCACTACTGGCCCTCTCTCGCGGAACGTGGCCACGTCCTGAAAAAGTACTTGAATTATGGGGCCACAACTCTTGACTGATGCTCATGGCAGCAAATTCAAGTACTTTTTTGGGAAGGCGGCCGCATTCCGGGATCTGTGACCGCTATGTCGCCACTTGGTCATTTGCTCTATCCACCCTCTCCTAACAATTATTTCAGACCTACCCACGTACTCTCACTTTCCTTTCCAGCACTGCATGACCTCAATTGGTCCAGTGCTTGGCCTTTGGCCTAAACTTTATATTGTTCCATTCCATTCCTAGGGATGGATATTTAGTAAGGGTAGACAGATCAAAGGATGAAAAGTGTTTGATAGCATGTTAATAAAACCGAGTTGTGAAAAAGTGTTGCTCAATGAAAAAAAAAAAGGAGAACCTGAGGACTACTAGGCTACTGTAGCCTGGTTCCTGCCAGTCACTGACTGGAGTATCTATACTGACTTTTGCTTACATTTTTGTTTATGTCTATTGGTTGTGTTTATGATATTTACACAATCATTTGTTTATGTTTTTACGTTCATCCCAAAGGTGCTGATACAAAACATAGCACCCATTTTGTACGTAAACTGATAGTTATTGAACCAAAGGGGTGTGGTAATGGCCTTCAGTTTTACCAAAAAAAAAAAAGCACCAGACCAAAGACCTATTTTGACATAGATCAACTTAAGGTAAGTTTATCATAGATTTTATGATAGACTAGGCCAACTTTGTGCTTCAGAAGACTTGATTGCTAGGTAAACCAGTACATACCATAAAAGGTTAGGTAAAACAGAAGACTACTACCACACTCCTTTGGTTTGGTAACCATCAGTTTACATGCAAAATGGCCACTGTTTTTAACATCAGCCCCCTGGGGAAGAATGTCAAAACAAAACAAACGGCTGTGAATATCATAAACACAAACAATAGGCATACACATAAGCAAAAGGTGGTGAATATTACAGTAGCTGACTGGTGGGAATCATGCTGCAGTAGTGGTTTTCAGTTTTACCAAAGGTTTATAATTTACCCACAATTAGGCTAGTACCTACTTCTAAGCTACCATGATTAGGCTATGAATGTTTTTCCTTCTTGCAAGCTAAAATTCAACAAATCTTCTCATGCATTACCACTGTTGTAGATACCAGCAATGCTTACCAAGATTTGGTAACGAGTTATGGTGAAGCATAAGTCATAATTGGCATTTGATTACATGTGATCATTTGACTTAAGTATGAAAAAGTCTTTTCCACAAGTTTTTGATGAGATGCAAACAATTTAACAGTAGTTTTAATAAAAAAATATTGCCAATTTACTTGGATACATCTTAATTCAACTTCCATAACATAACCCTATGCATTGCACCATTGTGTCCCATGTAAGCAGATGGCTTTGCTCCCTGGAAACTCCCCTAACTTGATCTGCTTAGGTCACCATGAGGGCATGGAGAAACTGTTTGGATAAAGTGAGAAATTGCCTAGATTTGAAACAGTAAATATATGTATAAAGGGAATCACATGATTGGTTAATTATCAAAAGTATTTAAGAAAATATTTGCCATTGCTAATGGTAGTGTTGTACTAATTGCAAAAAAGACAGACATAAGGTAGCACATTTGATCAAATCCTGCCAAAGATTAGTACTATTATGATTTCTGCACCATTACCAGTATCTTAGTAGGTTGACTATACATTTGCAATTTAGAGGAAAAACTCTTTCAAATGATGATATAGAAAGAAAAACTCAATAATAACACTATGTGATTATGAAGCCCATGTAAAGTTATGGCTTTTTACATTTGTTTTTAAATGTATCGAGTGAACTGGATTAAAATTGGTTTGATAGAATTATAATTGATGCTCTTGTCAACAGGAGGGGAAGTTCCAAGTGTGTCTGATGAAGAATGTCATTAAAATGCAGTGGAGGATAGTCCTTTTGACACTGACTTTTACCTCGGCATTTGGAGACGATGTTAAACCTGGACAAGATAAAACTGCCCAGGCAAATGGACTACTACAGGAAAAGAAAGTTAATGGAACTAATGGCAGTGTCATGAAGGTATTTTTCAAACTTTAGTATTTGTTTTAATACTGTAATTTTTCACAGGTTGCAGATTCCACTGAAGCATATTGTAGAAAATTTAATATACAATACTAAGCATTATAGAGGTGAGGTCCCTTTGACAGCCAATTTTTAAGTGGAAAATACTGTGTTTAAATGGTCATATATGTATACTCATGTAGATTAAATATGTTCAATAGATTTGTGAAACAGTAGAGATAAGGTGTCATTGTTAATGAGAAATGCAGATGATGATACTGATTAGTACAGTGATAATGTTGTTTCATATTTGTCAATTTGGTCATATAAAAAAAACAAGACAAGATAGTCTTTTTATATTGATATTTTTTGTTGTAAACACATTTCATGCTGTTCATTTTGCTTTGATTGGATCAGATCTCAGTTTTTGAGGATGGGTGTATGGGTCATCATTGAACATGGGTTTGAAGTTACTTGAAGGTTTTGTTTTATTTCTCCCAAGACAGAAGAATCTCTTACAGCACAGGAAATAGCAAAGTGCTGGAAATAATGAGTTGCAATACATTATTGATTAACTAATTCCAAACAGATTGATCTAATTAAAGAATATTAATAGTACAAGGCAAGCGTAATCCAACAAGAACAGAATACATAATTAATGTGAACTTAATTGAAAAGAAGTCTTTGCTGTTGAGGAAAGTAATGCTATTCAGTATCATCTTATTTCAGAATGTCATTAGTGATGGCAAGTCTCCAGTTATATTTACGTCTATCTCAACAACAACTTCTACAACAGAAGCTCCTCACCTGAAACTGCATGTTGGAAATGCAACTATTGAAAATGTATGCAACATCTCCTCTGATGAATATACTAAGTTAACAGTGTTTTACCCTCAACATTGTACAAATGAGGGGGAAGCTGAAGGACAAGATGAACCGGGGTAAGTTAAAGATGTGTTAATCGCTAGGTAGTATCCCGTTTATATATTTTATGAGAAGTTTGTATCATTAATCTTGAAAAATTTTCAGTGCTGTAGCATTTTCAGTGTATGTTTTTTGGTAGTCATGTTTTAAGCTGCATACGTAATGGAGTCCATTTGGCTTCACCATTTTGGCAATAGACAGTTTGGCGCTCATTATTTCGTAGTTCAACTGTACATATTCCACATTTCTGTGAGCAAAAGTGATGAATGTCACTCATTGCCTCAGCTCAGTGGTCTCCCAACATAATTGTCTTTTACCTAATTCACTAATGGCTGCAGTTCATCAGGTAAGTGTTCCGATAAAGCATCGATGTAGACATCCATGTGGGAAACTGGTACAAAAGATAAAGCAATGATTATTTTAGCTTCTAAGGCAAAGTTGGGATCATTATTATACGAATGTTGCAGCCTAAGGTGTCTCAGATGCTTATGAATATTAAGTGCAAAATGAAAGAAACAGCTTTCTAGCTCCACTCCAGGGGAACATTCTTCCATTGCAGAAAAAACTGCTCATGCGTAATCACAATAAATGCCTTTTGGCTTCAAGTCTGCAGACAAATCAGTTATCATCTGAAGTATTCTAACGTTTATTGGTCGATGCTTATTAGGTAATAAAGCATACAATATAGGAATAATTCCTCCATGCCCTCTTGCCATAATAACGTAAACCTGAGAAAATAACAGAGGAGACAGCTTAAATGTTCCATCCACTTATGTTCCACAGATCAGATTCATGTAGAATATTTACCCAGGTCTTTCTACCAAAAATTAAAATTCTCTCGTTTTTTTACCACTAGTATCACCAATTTAAAAGTCTTCAGGTTGACTACCATTCGTCACATAAATTTTGTACTCGTCTTTAATTAATAACTCTCTGGAACTAACAGGATTTGGAGGAGCAGAATGTTTTCTGCCATTTCTGGTATGGGCTGTACAAAAATTTCAGTTTTCCAAGATGAAGAGACAGTGATTACAAAATGAGATTAATCTACGGATGGTAGTTAAAGCTTTTCGACTTTTTGTTTTTGTATTTCAGTTTTCCAGTATAAAGAGGTAACAGGTTTGATTATCATAACAAGTGTTAAATCAGAAAATTATTACAAAATGAGATTCTAATCTACGGATGGTTGGTAAAGCTTTGACTGTCAACTTTCAAATTCTAGTGTTATTCTGAATTGGCACCAAAAGAGCTCATCACCAAAAAATGTGCACCAAAACATCTACATATCCCTAAAACTGTCTATTGCCAAAATGGTGGAGCCAAATACCCAGCGTTAGCATAATGAAGGTAGATGGGACCAGTGTGTGTCCATGGAAAATGATGTTACACTTATTCCTCAATACTTTACACTATTACAAACTGTTTATAAACTGAAATTGCTCATTTTCATTGTTAATGACATGTTAATGCATCTTATCACTTAACATAGGAAACCTTTCTATTGGACCATGTGAGCCTCATGTGCAAGGTAGCTTCATTATTTATAGTGGACTGTCAGTAACCACAACTAGAGTATATAGTTAAAGAACATTGGGTTTTGCTAACATTGTGTTAATAGTTATCTTGGTATATGAAGTGTCTCTGTGTTAATAGCTACATTGATATTGGGTCTCATGATGCAACTCTTTATGTACCATAGTATGGAAAGACTTAAATATTACTTTATTCTCTGAAGTATAACGTAGTGAGACAGGACTATGTATATTCTCATTTTTATTTACTACACCAAGTGTCAGTTAAAGATTAGATCTTTTTCGAACCATCTAGTTTTTATAGAAGCCTTCTTTTCAGTTAGTAAGTAACAGAGTTATATCTATTCTTCTTGAATAATTATTGTAATTAACAAGGTTGCATCTACTTTCCCAAGTAATTATTGTGTTTAACAGAACTGCATCAGTTCTTGTTAGTCAAGATCTAGTAGAAATTTTCTTTTTTGGTCTGAAAAAATATATCCAGGTTTTTAAGATTTTATTTTTGGAATTTGAAAAATATGTACTAGTTGCATGTTGCAGTGGTTGGTGATTTTCAAAAGTATACTTATGCACTTCAGGGGTGTTGTTGATGTGGAGTCGTCCAATGAAACAACTGTGTGCCATACAAGTGCAGATTTACCTGCTGTAGGAGCGGCAGAGCAAGAACACTTGTCATCTCTCTCCATATTTCTTATTTTATGTGTTTTAGGTAAGTATTACTCAGATTTCTTTATTTATATGTGCTATATGATAATTCTATTTTATTTAACTAGAGATATTGGTTCTATGTTTCAGGCAAAAGCAAAAGAGAAATTGTTTTCTACAAGAGTACAAATTGTTTCTTTTTTGTATGAGTATTCCCAGTCAGAGCTGAAAACTGTTGAAGCTTGTTAATATTGTGGTTGACTAGTGAGGATTAAGTATTATTTTGGTGAGCCACACAGCTTGTGTTTAGACTAGCATTCTGAGGGCTGAGGTTCACTTTTTTTTCTTGTTCTCGTTCATTACTGAGTTTGTGGAAAAGACTCAGAACCTGTTAAATTCTAATAAGGGATTTGAGCTTCTCCAGATTAGATGCTTTCGTGCATGCAGCAAGAACTGTCTTTCTTTCTGACTGTGATACTATCAGGTGGCCGTGCAGGTTGTCCAGTGAAGAGAACAATTGTCTGATCCAGGCAAGAGCTTTTGGAGTTCCCCAGTCCCTTGTGTTTTGGAGAAATTTAATAATGCAAAGTGTAGTGAGGGTGGGGTCTGGCATCAACAGACCTCCTTTACCTCATTCTACCTGAGAGAATTTGCCCACCAATCTTTGGATGCCATCTTCTTAGAAATTTCTTTATTCCTTTCACTCTCTTTAGAGGCAGCAGGCACGCGGGGCATGTAGTGAAATGAGCCATGATACTGGACAGTTACACTATAGTGTACTGTATCTTAAGAGCTTCAGCTCAAAAGGTGGAACTTCCTCCTTTCCACTTTTTAACAAGAAGTTTTAGAACTGTTATCAGATGGTCAGCTGGACCCTTTATTTTTGAGTTATGCTCATTAGTAGATGATATAGCTGGTTACTGACCTGTACCTCCATCTAATATTGGAAAAAGATATTTAGTTTAGACTTCAAGCAGATATAGAGGTTGTCACTTCCATATCTTTCTTTTTATGTATTCCTCAACAATTGCCATTCATAGAATATTCGTGAAGTGGACTTCAGGCAGAAGTTGGCAGTTGGATTTGGACATTTCTTTCCTTCTCTATCTGGGTACCAGTAATATGTCCAGTAGTTGTTAATGGGCAGATTATTAGCTAACTACCTTGAACCTTGAATGCTCTTCTAGTACTTCATAAACCTTTGGAAGTCATCCAGCCTGGTTGTTGCACACTCCACAGAGATGGCTCTTGGTTTGTGTCACTTAATACCAGTGCAGGTAATGAAGATCAAGAATAACTATTCAGGCACACATCTAATGGGGATATATGAAACTATTCATTATGGATTACAGATAACTTTTACCAGCTTGGTAATAGTCTCGTTTGATTGTTGCATAGCTAAAGCCTGATGAAGAACTCTGTCAGCTATTTTTTCTTTCATAATTGTTTATAGCATTGTAATATGTATGATTTCAAGTTTTGTGTATATAGGTCTCTTCTTAATGATTGCTTCTAAACGTTTCAGTGGGTACATACAGTATATTGCTGTTTCTCAGACAATTCAGGAGTAAGTGTTTGACGAACCAGAAGGGGACTTATTTTACTAGTGTAGGTTGCACCTATTGCTAACCATCATTACACTTGCTTAAGCAGCTGTCCAGCTCTCATATTTTGTCCTTTGGCTTTTGCTAGGATATAAATAATAAAAAACAGACATGTTCAGATAATTCCTTACTTTTAACAGAGTTACTTTTCAGGTGACCAGGAACTGTGATAATACAGTGAATGTACTATAAGAGCTAAAACAGTACATTGTATTACACACTTCACTGTATTATTAATTGTATATTGCATTGTATTTTTTTTAGATGCTTATCCATCATCATGGTACTGTGTGTCTTTTGAATTTTATATGATTTATGCAGTATTTATAACATGGTTTCAAATTATTTACAGATTTCCTTGAAACTTTTGATCACAATTGCTAAAAAGCTCAAACTAATTACTTTTTAAGTTTGGAAGTTTGTCTCGGTAGAATTCAGGTTTTCAGTGTTAGAGATACAAATCACTACACATATTAAGGTCATATTGTAATAGTAGTTTGAATTGATCTCTTTTTTTTTTCAGCATTATGTGTGATCCTGATCTTCTTTCTTCTGAAAACAAAGTTGAATTATCTTCCAGAAGTGTTGCTTGTGTTATTGTGGGTAGGTGAACTTTTGATTGTGTATTTATGTAATTTCTTGGTATGCAGTCACATTTCAGGATCATTATTGTCACAATACTATTGAATTCATTACCTTTTGCAATTAAATTTAGACATTTTTTCTGAATATTTTGCATTCAGCACTTTCAAAACTTGTTTTACCAGGGTAATATTTAATGTTGTACTTCAGCCTACTGTTTTCAGGTTTGATACTCAGTATTTTATACATTCAACTTACCCGTCAGATATATACATAGCTATTACTCCGTCGTCCCCGACAGAAATTCGAATTTCGCGGCACACGCGGTAGGTAGGTCAGGTGATCTACCCCCGCCGCTGGGTGGCCGGGAATAGGAACCATCTACCGTTTTCTAATTCATATTTTTTCTGTCGCTTGGAGTGTAAACAACGTTTGCAGTTCTCTGATGGATTTTCATGTTTTATCGCCATCGATCGTCTGGGCTAACTTTTACAGGGAAGTAATGGATCTTTGGTTCGGCATACGCTTTTGTTAACTTTTTGATAATATTAACTTCGAAAATTTCGAAGATTAGTGACGTGTAACTACCGAAGTTTTCGGTAGACACTCATGCACTTTAACGAAAGTGAATTACTTATACTTTCATGAAAAGGGAATTACTTATATTTATTCATTAATACAAATAAGTGTTAGTTTGATTGAGAATGTATTTCTTTCTTCCTAGTTGGGGAAGTCAGAAAAGTAACAATCCTTTAGAAGCTTTATTAGCTCTTGTGTTAACGAGCAATTATAGTAGTAACAGTACTAGTAGTTGTTGCATCCTCATCACCTTCTTACTCTGCAGAATCTACAATATCATATTTGCAAATTGTAGACTTTGGATATAGTTCAAATGCGAACTCTTAGAACGTAAGAAGTGAATATAGTGTTCCCCATTACAATGGAGGGTGCGTCTGATTGGCTCTG
Organism: Macrobrachium nipponense; assembly: GCF_015104395.2. Taxonomy (NCBI): domain Eukaryota; kingdom Metazoa; phylum Arthropoda; class Malacostraca; order Decapoda; family Palaemonidae; genus Macrobrachium; species Macrobrachium nipponense. The sequence continues at coordinate 36,734,786 of NC_087207.1, read as the reverse complement.
TCTCGCTCTCAGGTCTAGACCTCTTCCAAGCTCACAAGCCCAGAGGAGAAGGAATGTCGAAAACCGTAAGGAGGTTTCAGAGAATCCCCACCGGTCAGGCGTCCCCTCGGCAGGTTCTGTAGAGCGTCCCAGACTGCCAGGGATAGCCATTGGAAAGGCATCCTAAAACAGTGTTTCTCCCTTTTTATGCCTACTGTTCCATGATGGATAGGAGAACTTCGAAGGTATGAAATTGTTATTTCAACATAAGATTCCCCATCGGTGCATTTTTAGATATAGATCTATTCTGATTAGAACGATTTAGATTATTTGTCAATCGAATGAATTATATGGATCTCGTTGAGTGATAAAGCATATATGTATGACTTTTAAGCTTCTAGCTCCTACCATGCTTAGGACAAATCGCCTTAGGCTACGGTATGGCAAGGCATACTCACATACCGAAATTTATGCTATAATGGTCAAGTGAAATCCTTACAAAATTTCCTAAATTAATACGGTTTACCTTAATGTAACAGTATTATAGAGTATTCTATTACGCTAGAGTATGAGTTATATGATGCTTTCGTGTCTTCGAGAAGTGATCGGAGAAGCATATCTTTATTGGTGAATTGAGAGTAGGATAGAAACATTTTTCTTCGTGTTAGAAGAGGTTTCCATGAATTACCAGTACCCTTCTAGGACTTTCCTAGGAAGAAATTGTTTAAAAGGATTGTTTAGACGACACCTATTTAGTTTCTAGACTGTCGAAGTCTCGTTCGCTTAATTATGCTTATATAAAACTTCCTGAAGCTTGATAAAAATTTTATAAGATTCCTTTATTAAATGGAGTAACTGGCAATCTGGAAAGGGAAGGCCAGTCGGCTTTCGCTTTGAATTGAGAGAGAGACCAGCGGCAGTACCATGTTGTTCTCAGTCGTGAGCGGTCGGTTACAGCTCTCTCTCCTGCGGAATGGGATAACTAACCGTATCTCTTCCCTACAATCGTGGTCTTAGCCTCGGATTGAGGGAATACCTAAGCTGTCATAAATAAATATTGTCTGCCTTTTGTTAGGAAGCTTTCAATAAGAAAGATATTACAACCTTTCAATGCTGTTTACCGTAGATAACATGATTAAAGGATTCTAATGCAGCAGAACATTATATTATTTAATGCACTCATACTTACGAAAGCATGTCTTATTAGAGTACATACTTAGTGAGAAGAGAGATGTAATAGAGATTCACTTCAAGACTACGCTATGGTTAAGTCTTTCGAGAAACGACACAACCGTATTTAGAATCGGATATGCGCAGAAGTTGTATGAGTCGAATGGGAAACATTCTTTTAGTGGGAAATGGTTTCCCTGAATGGATTATACTACATATATAATAGTTTTTCATAATAAGAACGGAATTAACATATGAAAGGATGTCGGGTACCATAAAGACACAGATGTTCTGGCACATAACATAAAGATAATTAGTAGGAGGCGCCAGCCAAAATATTTCTTGTTCAGGAAAAAAGAGGGGGGGGCATACGGAAGAATTAACCGAGGAAAGAATAATTCCCCTTCCGATATACTCGAATTAGAGGAAAATTGAGAAGAAAAATCCAACTATGGAAGTACTGTAAAATTATAGGATTCTTACAGCACCTCTTCTTATTTTGATATCGAGATTTCCTGACCACGGTTGCAAGTAATGGGCCAGAAGCGTGACGCCTCCCAGGAGCGAGGCGCCAGGCAAGCGCGAGGACGCTGCGAGACGCGAGACGCCAGCCAAAAGCGTGACGCCTCCCAGGAGCGAGGCGCCAGGCAAGCGCGAGGACGCTGCGAGGCGCGAGATGCCAGCCAGAAGCGTGACGCCTCCCAGGAGCGAGGCACCAGGCAAGCGCGAGGACGCTGCGAGGCGCGAGACACCAGCCAGAAGCGCGACGACCTCCAGGAGCGCAGCCAAAGACAGGAAAGGCGCGCGAGGACGCTGCGAGGCGCGAGGACGCCAGCCAGAAGCGTGACGCCTCCCACCGGAGCGAGGCGCCAACCAGGCGCAAGACATCAGGATCTCCAATTTCTCAGTATTTGGAGATAGACTTTCCAAGAGTTTCCTCTTTGAGAACTGACCACAAGATCAGTTTTTCCTGACAGGGACACAAGTTATCGCACAGGCGGCCGTGGCCCTTGTCAGGTAGTTGTGTAAAGGAAATTGCGGAAGTTCTCTAAACAAGAACAGACTTCTCATGTCAGGTGATATAGTGGTTGCGTGAGCGACTTCTTTCCTGGCAAGAGGAGGGGTTGTTTTGGGAGAAACTTTCTTTGCCAGATCAACCCTCTACTGACAATTATTCTAGATATCGCACAGCGAATGTAGTATGTGTCAGGATAAGTGGGTTCTTCTGCTTTATAGACCTTTACATGGTGAAGAGAACCGATATCTTTAGAAGTCTCTCGCTTTCCTCAACCTTATGAGACAAGTGATAGAAAATATATCGGACTCATAAGTTAATCTGGGTGCAGGTTTTGGTTTTAGAAAGACCTTGGCAACCCCTTTTTTATTGCACGTTTTTGGCTAGTCCCTTGAACAATGCAGCTCCTCTTTCTCCTCTTTCATTGTTATTAACAGGATGTTATATTATCCTACTCCTATGTAAACATATAACAAGGGAGACCTTGTAATGTTTGGTACTGGAAAAGACTCGTAAGAGCTCTCAGTATTGGGTGAGAGGCTTTTTCAAGTATTTGAACCGTACATTACGGCCTGATGTCCTAGGATAGGAATCTTGAATGATTCTCCTCGATCCTGGATCATTTATTAGGAGAATAGGATAATAATAATTTGTTGTTTTGCTGAATAACGATGATAGAATTTTCCATTCTCTCGTTGCCCAGGCACAAGGACGGGAAGAATGAATATAAGAGAGAGGTAGCAATCTACGCCATCTTTATTTTATAGAAAGGGGAATAAAATTTAGTCTTTTTCCCCTAAAATATAAACTCTTTACAGAATGTAAGACAAAGGGCGTCAAAGAAAGAGAGGATAATACGTTATGCCTCATTTTAGACTTAGAGAGGTTGGATTCACAGAGGTCACGTTCTTCTCACAGCAAGTTTTGGAAGTCTTTTCCAAGACAGTCTGAATATTCTTTCAGCATCTATTTTAAATGGACCTTAACAACCTCTCCACTCTGAGTCTGTCTGCGTGCAGACTGACCAGAAGTGGACATGAATGAGAGGATGTTTCAAGGTAAATGACAGTAGTCATGAATAAGATATATATGATTACTGCAGGTCGTGCTAGAGGGAATGAGAAAACTGTCCTCTTCCGATACCTCTGTGAACCACATAGCGGTTTTTTCTTCCCTTTCAGAGGGAAGAATCACCTTTGTATATTTCTGCTATCAAAGAACGCAGTAAAAGGCTATACTCTGGCTCTATAAAGGGAATTGGAAGGATAGCAGAGCATTAAGATCTTCGGGATCTTTTACAATACCTCTATACGACAGGACTAGGAGATCTTATAATTACAATGGGATCCTATTTGGGCCTCAGATTCCGTGTTCTGACATGATGGAACTGCTCCTCATCAATGTTTCTCTTGGTACTAAACGACCAAAAGGACGAGTGAAATTTTGGGCTTGGAATCTGGAATCAAATTCTAGAAAGACTAGGCAATGGGTTCCTACCAGCATGGTATGTTTGGCAAAAGAACTAAAACCTTTTATTCCTGGATCAACGCTTTCAGATAAAGGATTCGTTGTCCAGGCAATGTATTTACGTTCTCATCTACAAAAGAAGATAAGGTTTAAACGTTTGCTGACAGAGTCTTTGGAATACGATGAGGGCTTAAAAAACCACTTCCCAGAAGGTTCGAAGAGATATTTAAAGAGCTAGAAATCAGGAATCCTCCCAATTTCAGCTCAGAATCTCCTTAGACTTCCAGGCTCTTTCCCTGCCTTCGTGCAAGGATAGGGAAGATTTTGCAACAAGAGAACTCATCAACATGTAGGAAGAGTGCTCGTTAGCAACGGAAGTATCAAGTATGATCCTCCTCTGAGGAAGACTGGTCTCTCGACTATTAGATTTCCTATAGTCTACTGGATGTAGCTGACTAAAATTACCTCCCCTTGTTACGGAGGCCATAAGCTCAAAGTGAAAGAATTTCTTCCACCCTTTTCCATTCTCCTGATAAACGATTGTGGATGTTCAGACTTTCGGACAATGTAGCGCCAATCAGGCGCCAAATGCCAAACAGGCGTAAAGACGCCAGAGCAAGACAGTCCAAATAAACACTGTCATTGTCTGATGAGGAGAAGGAGTAGGCCTCCAATCTGGCGCAGATGCGCTAGAGGCGAGTAAATCAGGCAATAAAGTGTCAAAGGTGGACATCGCCAGTTTTCATCGAGACTCTTAACAAGCTCGAATCTCCAGCAAGTGGGGAGAAGTCAGCCAGGCGCGAGGAGCCAGCCAGACGCGAGGCGCCAGGCAAGCGAAGCGCCAGCCAGGCGCGAGGCGACAGCCAGACGCGAGTGAGGCGCCAGCCAGGCGCGAGACGCCAGGCAGGCGCGAGACGCCAGGCAGGCGCGAGGCGCCAGACTGGCGCGAGGCACCAGAAGCGCCAGCCAGGCGCAAGCCAGGCTCTGGGCTTCATCCAGAAGAGATCTATTTCAAAGAAAGCCCTGGTCTTCTTTGGAACAGTGGAATCTCTAAAGCACTTCTTGAGTAACTTGATGATTCCTTCAAACTGCTAAGAATTAAAAGCGCTTGAAGTGCAGGCTTTTAACAATTCTTGCTTCTTTCCATAACAATATGTCGTGAGAGACATATTAGCTGTAATAACGGGAGATGCAAACTCGTGTTGACTTCTCTTTGCACGAAGGAGATCAAGTGGGCCCATGAGAGATCCTTCTCTCTTTGTTATACGTGTCCACGGATGCGTTGCTGGGATAGGGAGACGACACTGATCCTTAACTAGTGAATTATTTTTATTTTTTTTTTTTTTTAAAATATTTTCTGGGGTTATTTGAATTGAGTTTGTTGGGGTTAGCTCTTTTCAAATTAAGCACAAACCCTCGTGTTTAGGATCAGGTGATCGGGATCGGTGTTGTCCTCCTTAAATTATGCCAATAGGCATTGGTGTATTGTCATGTAAGTGGATAAGACCCCATTGACAAATGACCACTAGATTCTGTCAAGTAAGTGGATAAGACCCCATTGACAGATCTACAAGAACTCTTAGCCATAGGTCACATCCTCGCTGAGGCTCTTGAGACGAAGCAGACTACTAGCAATAGCTAGGAAGTCGACCCTTCGTCTAAACACATAGGAACCAAGGTTTTATTTATTTATTACCTACAACGTATGTTGTTTACCTGTATATTCAGTAATAGCTGTCTTTTACCCTCCACCAATGGTGTGAATCAGCTATGTATATATCTGACGGGTAAGTTGAATGTATAAAAATGATATTGTTATGATACAATAAAGTTTATACATACTTACCTGGCAGATATATACAATTAAATGGCCCACCCAGCCTCCCCTCAGGAGACAGCTGGAAGAAAAAATATGAATTAGAAAACGGGTATGGTTCCTATTCCCGCCACCCAGCGGCGGGGGGTAGATCACCTGACCTACCTGCCGCGTGTGCCGCGAAATTCGAATTTCTGTCGGGGACGACAGAGTAATAGCTATGTATATATCTGCCAGGTAAGTATGTGTAAAACTTTATTGTATCATAACAATATCATTTTGTATTTCCAATCGGTAATTATTTTGTTTAATACTTTGATTAAATTTTATCTTAGGTGGTGTGATTGGCTTGGTGCTGAAAATCATGTATAGTCGGCACATTGCAAACTGGCAGGTAACTTTGTGTGCATACTGTATTTCTTATTTTTGAGTGTTGATAAGTAATAGTACTTAGCTAGTAGCCTGGTCATCAGTATTAAATGCTTTAAATGTTATCGCTTTGTTGTTGGTTGTAGGAAAAAGCATATGATTTTTGTTTGAATTTTATACTGGATTTTGCCATGATTATTTTAAGTTCAGTTAAACAAAATTTATGGAAATAGATATACGATAATTATTGGTTTTGTTATTACACCTGGTTTGCATGGCTTTCTCAGTTTTGTAAATCCTCAGAATTGATGATTTTGACTGAATTACAGCATTACTGTTCAAAGTAATGCAAGTAAGATTTTATACCCTTGCTTAGTACTGTATATATGTATTTAGAATCATGTAAGTTTAATGCTTGTAGGGGTTAATTGACTACTATATTCGTCTCTTATAAAAAGCTGTTGTTTCATTGTGAGTTGGTTATCTTTGCTGTGACAGTTTCCATAAATCATTTTGTCATGTGCATCTTGTTTTGTATCTGCAAGTGTTTTATAGAAAATGTTTTTGGATTACACACATATTTGAGAGTGACAGTGTATAAAGACCATTTTTGAACTGTCAAAAATTGAGGATTTTTATTGCAAAGGGTTGTCTAAGGCAACAGTTTGTTTGCTGCAACACACAATTAGTATTTTGAAACTGACTTTATTCTACTTCATTTTTTTACAGAAAGAAGAGGCATTTTCTCCCACTGTTTTTTTCTTGGTTATCTTACCTCCAATTATTTTTGAATCGGGCTACAATCTCCATAAGGTATGGATTTTTGTTGCTTTTTGGACATACAGTAAATAAAAAAATAAAATATTGTACTGTAACCTGAAACGTAATTATTCAGTGTCAATCTTTCATTTGCCTTTAATTTAGCAAAAAGTTCAATATGTTTTATTGTATGCACTATTTCACTTTTACCTTGTGTTATTTTTTCTTTTTATTTCCACATTTGTTGCAAAATTGTTACACATAAGAGCAAAGAATGGTCTCGAACTCATCTATTGCTATTGTTCAATCATCATTTATGAAAAATGAACAAGGTGGTTTACTTGATGGTAACAGATTTTAAATCTTCATTAATAAAAATGAGTGGAATTGTGCAGGTGACAACAGGTTCTCAATTTTTATTGGTAAAATATAAAAATGATTTAGATGGTGATGGATTTTCATTCTTCATTTTTGAAAATTAGCAAAACTGTTTAGAGAGGGACAGATTTGCAACTTTCATTAATGCTCACCAAAAAATAAATCATCCAAATGTGCTCACCCTTTCTTTAGATATTTTGTTTTTGTACATGGAACTTACCCAGCAGATATATACTTAGCTATAGACTCCTCGTCGTCCCCGACAGAAATTCGAATTTCGCGGCACACGCTGCAGGAGTAGCGTCAGGTGATCTACCGCCCCTGCCGCTGGGGTGGCAGGAATAGGAACGATACCGTTCTAGAACCAGATTTTCTCTGTCGCGGTAGTGTCAACATACGTTGTTGCTACCTCCTGACTTGATTTTCGTTTTTCATCGCCATCGACCTTCTGGGCTGTCTTTTGCAGGGAAGTACTGGGTCTTTGGTTTGGCATACGCTTTTATTAACTTTTTAATGAATTTGGCTTCGAAATTTCGAAGAATATATTACGTGAAACTACCGAATTTTTCGGTAGACACTCATATATTTTGCAATAAGGGAAATATTGATATTTTTTTTTCTTTCACCAATACGTGTATAAGTGTTAGAACTTAATGAAGGAAATATAAGATCTAACTTCCTACTTTAGGAAGTCAGAAAGCATATAACTAGATACGCTTCCTTTAGAAGCTTTAACAGCTCTCGTACTAACGAGCAGTTAGAGTATTGACAATTCTAGTAGTTGTTGCATCCTCATCACCTTCTTACTCCACTGAATCTTACAAATTCATATGTGCAAATTTGAAGATAAATGGATGGAGCTCAAAAGGCGAGCTCTAAAAAGGTAAGAAGTGAATGTAGTGTTCCCAGTGCAGTGGAGGGTGCGTCTGATCGGCTCCGTAGCGCTTCCAGGCCTAGACCTCTTCCAAACTCCCAGACCCAGTGGAGGAGGAAAGTCGACAGCCGCAGGAAGGTTAGGGAGAACCCCCACCGGTCAGGCGTCCCCTCGGCAGGTTCTGTAGAACGTCCCAGACTGCCAAGGATAGCCATTGATAAGGCATCCTTAAAAAATGCGTCTCTTCATCTTACATCCGAAAGACGAAGAATGTATGTTTGGAGTTTCTCGTTCGATGATCTAGCGCGTTCTCTGAAAACTAAGAGAACACTGAGCAAGAGCCAGGCGCAGGAAGCCGCGTTCCAGCAAGCTAGCGTGAGCTACGTTCCAATAGCCAGCAGCGAGGCGCGTTCCAGCTAACAGACTAGCGCGAGCCGCGTTCCTACAACCAAACGCGAGCCGCGTTCTAGAAAATTTTTCTTGGCGCAAGGCGCCTTCAAAGCGCCAGCCTGGCGCAAATTGCGCCAGGAAAACAGACGGCTAGAGCAAGGAGCCTTATAGTAGAGTGGCAATCAGAACAATCCTTCCATTGAACGTTTCCGGGCAAGAGGCTCTTTCTAAAAGGGGTCTAGTAGGCGCTCGGAACTATCAGGGCGCACGGGACCTTCCACGCAAGCGGAACGTTCCAGGAGCGAGTCTCCTTTCTAGCGTGCGGAACATTCCAGGCGCGCGGAACATTCCAGGCGCTAGGTGCAAGGAGCCAGGCGCCAGAATATTCCTAATCTTTTTATGAGAGAGAGGTCAGTCGCGAGGCTCCTCTTTGAGTTTTCAACTTGAGCAACTTTCCCCTGGCAAAGGTGCAAGAGGTCGCACAGGCGGTCGTCGCTTTTGCCAGAAGGGGATTTTGATACTAAGAGAAGCCATTTTTTCATTATTCAGAGGACTCTCTCCTTCATTCATGCTCTTCCCTCGTTATGGAAGAGGCAAGAACTTTGGGAGTTTTCTTATAAGAATCTCATCGACGTTTGGGTATGATGGCGGATAGGAAATATCTACTTCCTTCCGTAAACCTACAGATGAACAGGAATTCTGTCTCTTCCACGATTTATGAGGAAATCACGAAGATTTAAAGAGTTCCTGGATTAACTCCCTTCCTTAAGGAGATATATATACTCTTTCTATCGTTCTATTAACGAAAAGAACGAAGATAGTAAAAATTTTTTCCTTTCTCTCCTCTATCTGCCTCGGAAGGAAAGAAGGTAGTAGATTATCTGCTGTATGAGAATACGATACGGCAAATCATAAGCACATACCGTAGTTACTTCTTTGCTGAGCAACTCAATTACCAGTATCCTTCCAGAATTTCCTAGGAAGGACTACGCTTAAAGGGATTGTTAAGACAACACCTACTTAGCTTCTAGATTTATCGAAGTCTTGTTTCGCTTAGATACGCATTATAAGAACTTCCTGAAGTTCGATAATAATTTTATAAGATTCCTTTATTAAATGGAGTAGCTTGGCCAACTGCTTGGAAGAGTAAGGCCAGTCGGCTAACGAGACTGCTATCGCTTAGACACCAACACCAAGTCACCAACGCAGTATCATGTAGGTGTCGGTCATGAGTGGTTGGTTTACATGTCTCTCTCCTGCGGGATGGAATGACTAACCGTGTCTCTCCCCTACAATCGTGGTTTTAGCCTCGGATTGAGGGGATAGTTAAGCAAACAAATAAAATATTGTCTGCCTTTTGCTAAGAAGCTTTCAATAAGAAAGATATTACATTTCAATGCTGTTTACCGTAGGTAAACCATTTTTTAAAGGATTCTAACGCAGCGGAACTCTATATTGTATAATGCTCTCATGCTTACGAAAGCATGGCTTATTAGAGTACATGCTTAGTGAGAAGATGAATGTAGTAGAGAATTCACTTTAAGACTACGGTATGGTCAAGTCTTATGCACATACCGAGGTTAACTACAGAATTCCTAGTATCCTTACAAAGGTTTCCTAGATTAATGCTGTTTACCACAATGTGCCAGTATTATAAAGGATTCTAATACGGCAGAGCGCGATATATATAATTCTCTCATCCTTTCGAGAAACGCACACAACCATTTTAGAATCGGATATTGCTCAAGAGAAGTTGGTGAGTCGGATGGGAAACATTCTCTTAGTGGCAGAAGTTGTTTCCCTGAATGGACTATACGTACGTATAAAAGTTTTTTTTCCCACTAAGAACGGAATTAACATGTGAAGGATGTCGGGTACCATAAAGGCATAGATGTTATGGCACATAACCTAAAAAGAACTAGAAGGAAGCGCCAGCCTGTGCGCCAGAAGCACCATCCAAGATATTTTCTCGTTTTTAGCGAGTTATTAACCTCTCGGACAGCAGGCTCGGTAACGGCAAGATTCGTTCCTGATTTCGTTACCCATTTAATCGAAAAGGGGTCGCTTACAAGGAATGATGAAATGATTTATTTTAATCACTTAGGCCAATTCCACGACTCTCTCATATCGCAAAGAGCATCGAGAATCTCTTTTTCGCCCCTGTTCGCGTTAACAAACAAAAGAGAACCTATTTGGGAACAGACACGGAACGTAACGATCCTTAAGAGGTTCGATGCAAGATTTTGCATGTCCGTGAGAACCTTCTCGATCGAAGATAATAACTGTTAACGTATGTCTAACATTTATTGAAAAGAGTTGTGAGAACCTGCGGAAAGTCTTCTTCATAGATCTCTTTGTAAGGTAGAAGACTGCTTCTTTTTCCTCGAACCAAGAGAGGTAGCAATATAAGACATCTTTAAATTTAAAGAAGGGGAATAAACTTAGTCTTTTTCCCCTAGTTATAAATTCTTAACAGATATTAAGATAAATGGGCGTCAAAGGAAGAGAGGATGTATGCCTCATTTTGGCCTTAGAGAGGTTGGAGATTCACAGAAGTCACGTTCTTATCCACAGCATGTTTCGTAAGGCTTTTCCAAGAGTATCTGGATATTCTATCAGAATCTATTATAAATAGACCTATAAAACCTCTCCACTCTGAGTCTGTCCGCGTGCAGACTGACCAGAAGTGGACATGAATGAGAGGTTTTTTTTCAAGGTAAATGACAATAGTCATGGCTAAGACAGAATTGCTGCAGATCGTGCTAGATGGAATGAGGAAACTGTCCTCTTCCGATACCTCTGTGAACCACATAGCAAGGTTTTTTCTTCACTTTCAGAGGGAAGAATCACCTATGTATATACTGCTATCAAAGAACGCAGTAAAAGGCTATACTCTGTCTCTACAAGGGGAATTAGAGATAACAGAGGATTAAGATCTTCGGGATCTTATACGATACCGCAATACGACAAGAGTAGGATATCATGTACTTCGAATGGGATCTTTTTGTGGCCACAGATTCCGTGTTCCGACAAAATGGAACTGCTCCTCATCAAACTTCTTTGAGGAAGTTTATGAAGGAATTCTTTGTTTCTCTTAGCCCTAATCGACCAAGAAGACAAGTGAATTTTTTGTGCATTGGAATCTCGCATCAGATTCAATGGAGACTCGGCAATGGGTTCTTGCCAGCATAGTATGTCTGGCAAAAGAACTAAATCCCTCTATTCCTGACGCAACGCTTTCAGATAGAAGTTTCGTTGCCCAGGCAGGGTACTTACATTTTCATCTACAGAAGAAGAGATGGTTTAAACGTTTGCCTACAGAGTCTTCGGCGGCGATGAGGGCTCAAAATGCTTCCCAGAAGGTATTCAGAAGGATACAATAAGAGCTAGAAATCAGGGTTCCGCCCAATTTCAGCTCAGAGTCTCCTTCGACTTCCAGACTCTTTCCCTTCCTTCGGGCAAGGATAGGGAAGATTCTGCAACGAGGAACCTCATCAACATGTAAGAAGAGATCTCGTTAGCAAAAGAAGTGTTCACGAAGGATCCTCCTCGGAGGAAGACTCTTCTCTCTCGTATTGTTAGATATCCTGTCGTCTACCTGGGTGTAGCTGAATAAAATCACCTCCCCTTGCCAGGGGCCAAAAGCTCAAAGGGGAAGAATTTCTTCCACCCTTCTCCAGTATCCTGATAAACTATGTGGTTGTTCAGGACTCTCGGACAATGTAGCGCCAGCCAAGCGCCAAATGCCAATACAGGCGAAAAACGCCAGAGGCGGACAGTTCCAAGGAACTCTGTCATGGTCGGATACTGAGAAGGAGCGGGCCTCCAACCTGGCGCAAATGCCCCAGAGGCGAACAAATCGGACAGATATAAGATGTCCGATGTGGACATCGCCAGACAGCCTAGAGACTCTTCCAAGCTCGAAGCTCCAGCAAGTGTGGAGGAGCCAAGCCAGGCGCGAGGAGCCAGCCAGGCTCTAGGAGCCAGCCAGGCTCTAGGAGCCAGCCAGGCCTCTTAGGAGCCAGCCAGGCTCTAGGAGCCAGCCATGCTCTAGAAGCCAGCCAGGCGCCATCCAGGTGCCAGGCTCCTTCAAGGCTAGGCTCCAGTCAGGATTGAGGATCCATCCAGGCGCAAGGCTCCTTCCAGTAAAGAGAAACTTAAGCTCTGTCATGTAAGAGGGCTAGTCCCCATTGATATGATACAGGTAAGGCTCTGCCATGTAAGTGGGTCAGCCCCCATTGGCACGATCCGAGAAGGCTCTGTCGTGTAAGCGGGCTAGCCCCCATTGACATGATCCAGAAGGGTTTGTCAGTCATAGGTCCCTACCTCGCTGAAACTCTTGAGGCATGCAGACTCATAGACAGTAATCATGAAGTCTTCTGCCAGGCTCCAGGTGCCTTCCAGGCGCAAGGCGCCAGCCAGACGCAAGGCTCCAGCCAGGCGCGAGGCGCTAGCCAGGAAGGAGGAGCCAATCAGGCACCAGCCAGGCGCAAGGCGCCATCCAGGCGCGAGGCTCCAGCCAGGCTCTAGGCGCCATTCAGGCGCAAGGCTCCAGCCAGGCGCGAGGCGCTAGACAGGCGCTAGGCGCCTGCCAGGCACGAAGCACTAGCCAGGCTCCAGGCTTCACCCAAAAGAGATCTATCAAAGAACGCCCTGGCCTTCTTTGAGACATTGTGATCTCCTAAGCACTTGATAAGTGCATTGATGATTCCTTCAAACAGCTGAGAATTAAAAGCACATGAAGTGCGAGCTTTTCCGAATTCTTGTTCTTTCCCCTAACAATATGTCATAAGGACATATTAGCTGTACATACGGGAGATGCAACTCTGTGTTGACTTCCCATTATCCGAAGGATGTCAAGATAACCTTCGAGGGATCCTTCTCTCTTGGTTGATACGTGTCTGCGGATACATTGCTGGGATAGGGAGCAGATACTAATCCTTAACTAGTGAGTTAAATTTTATTTAACGTCGTGTTTTTTCTTTGGGTTGTTTGAAAGGAGTTTGTAGATAACTCTTTTCAACTTAACCACTAACCCTCGTGTTAGGATCAGGTGATCGGGATCGGTGTTGTGCTCCTTAATTATGCCACTAGGCATAGGCATATTGTCATGTAAGAGGCTCTGTCGAGTAAATGGATTAAGACCCCATCGACAGACCCACAAGAACTCTTAGCCATAGGTCACATCCTCGCTGAGGCTCTTGAGGCGAAGCAGATTCCTAGGCATTAGCCATGGAGTCTTCCGCCTGATCAAGTAGGAACCAAGGGTTTATTTATATTACCTACAACGTAATGTTGTTTACCTGTCTATTCAGTAAATAGTTGTCTCTTTCCCACCACCAAGGGTGTCAATCAGCTAAGTATATATCTGCTGGGTAAGTTCCATGTACAAAATGATATTGTTAAGATACAATAAAGTTTTGTACATACTTACCTGGCAGATATATACGATTGATGCCCACCCAACCTCCCCTCAGGAGACAGGTGAAGAGAAAATCTGGTTCTAGAACGGTAATCGTTCCTATTCCTGCCACCCAGCGGCAGGGGCGGTAGATCACCTGACCTACCTGCAGCGTGTGCCGCGAAATTCGAATTTCTGTCGGGGACGACGGAGTCTATAGCTAAGTATATATTCTGCCAGGTAAGTATGTACAAAACTTTATTGTATCTTAACAATATCATATTTGCTATTGTTCAATCATCGTTTATGAAAAATGAACAAGGTGGTTTACTTGATGGTAACAGATTTTAAATCTTCATTAATAAAAATGAGTGGCATTGTGTAGGTGACAACAGGTTCTCAATTTTTATTGGTAAAATATATAAATGATTTAGATGGTGATGGATTTTCATTCTTCATTTTTGAAAATTAGCAAAACTGTTTAGAGAGGGACAGATTTGCAACTTTCATTAATGCTCACCAAAAAAAATAAATCATCCAAATAAGTGCTCACCCTTTCTTTAGATATTTTGTTTTTGTACATGGAACTTACCCAGCAGATATATACTTAGCTATAGACTCCGTCGTCCCCGACAGAAATTCGAATTTCGCGGCACACGCTGCAGGTAGGTCAGGTGATCTACCGCCCCTGCCGCTGGGTGGCAGGAATAGGAACGATTACCGTTCTAGAACCAGATTTTCTCTGTCGCGGTAGTGTCAACATACGTTGTTGCTACCTCCTGACTTGATTTTCGTTTTTTCATCGCCATCGACCTTCTGGGCTGTCTTTTGCAGGGAAGTACTGGGTCTTTGGTTTGGCATACGCTTTTATTAACTTTTTAATGAATTTGGCTTCGAAATTTCGAAGAATATATTACGTGAAACTACCGAATTTTTCGGTAGACACTCATATATTTTGCAATAAGGGAAATATTGATATTTTTTTTTTTTTCACTAATACGTGTATAAGTGTTAGAACTTGATGAAGGAAATATAAGATCTAACTTCCTACTTTAGGAAGTCAGAAAGCATATAACTAGATACGCTTCCTTAGAAGCTTTAACAGCTCTCGTACTAACGAGCAGTTAGAGTATTGACAATTCTAGTAGTTGTTGCATCCTCATCACCTTCTTACTCCACTGAATCTACAAATTCATATGTGCAAATTTGAAGATAAATGGATGGAGCTCAAAAGGCGAGCTCTAAAAAGGTAAGAAGTGAATGTAGTGTTCCCAGTGCAGTGGAGGGTGCGTCTGATCGGCTCCGTAGCGCTTCCAGGCCTAGACCTCTTCCAAACTCCCAGACCCAGTGGAGGAGGAAAGTCGACAGCCGCAGGAAGGTTAGGGAGAACCCCCAACGGTCAGGCGTCCCCTCGGCAGGTTCTGTAGAACGTCCCAGACTGCCAAGGATAGCCATTGATAAGGCATCCTTAAAAAAGTGCGTCTCTTCATCTTACATCCGAAAAGACGAAGAATGTATGTTTGGAGTTTCGATGATCTAGCGCGTTCTCTGAAAACTAAGAGAACACTGAGCAAGAGCCAGCCAGGAAGCCGCGTTCCAGCAAGCTAGCGTGAGCTACGTTCCAATAGCCAGCAGCGAGGCGCGTTCCAGCTAACAGACTAGCGCGAGCCGCGTTCCTACAACCAAACGCGAGCCGCGTTCTAGAAAATTTTTCTTGGCGCAAGGCGCCTTCAAAGAGACGAAGCGCCAGCCTGATGCAAATTGCGCCAGGAAAACAGACGGCTAGAGCAAGGAGCCTTATAGTAGAGTGGCAATCAGAACGATACCTTCCATTGAACGTTTCCGGGCGGGCAAGAGGCTCTTTCTTAAAGGGGTCTAGTAGGCGCTCGGAACTATCAGGGCGCACGGGACCTTCCACGCAAGCGGAACGTTCCAGGAGCGAGTCTCCTTTCTAGCGCGCGGAACATTCCAGGCGCTAGGTGCAAGGAGCCAGGCGCCAGAATATTCCTAATCTTCTTATGAGAGAGAGGTCAGTCGCGAGGCTCCTCTTTGAGTTTTCAACTTGAGCAACTTTCCCCTGGCAAAGGTGCAAGAGGTCGCACAGGCGGTCGTCGCTTTTGCCAGAAGGATTTTGATACTAAGAGAAGCCATTTTTTCATTATTCAGAGGACTCTCTCCTTCATTCATGCTCTTCCCTCGTTATGAAGAGGCAAGAACTTTGGAGTTTTCTTATAAGAATCTCATCGACGTTTGGGTATGATGGCGGATAGGAAATATCTACTTCCTTCCGTAAACCCTACAGATGAACAGGAATTCTGTCTCTTCCACGATTTATGAGGAAATCACGAAGATTTAAAGAGTTCCTGGATTAACTCCCTTCCTTAAGGAGATATATACTCTTTCTATCGTTCTATTAAACGAAAAGAACGAAGATAGTAAAAATTTTTTCCTTTCTCTCCTCTATCTGCCTCGGAAGGGAAAGAAGGTAGTAGATTATCTGCTGTATGAGAATACGATACGGCAAATCATAAGCACATACGTAGTTACTTCTTTGCTGAGCAACTCAATTACCAGTATCCTTCCAGGAATTTCCTAGGAAGGACTACGCTTAAAGGGATTGTTAAGACAACACCTACTTAGCTTCTAGATTTATCGAAGTCTTTGTTTCGCTTAGATACGCATTATAAGAACTTCCTGAAGTTCGATAATAATTTTATAAGATTCCTTTATTAAATGGAGTAGCTGGCAACTCTGGAAGAGTAAGGCCAGTCGGCTAACGAGACTGCTATCGCTTAGACACCAACACCAAGTCACCAACGCAGTATCATGTAGGTGTCGGTCATGAGTGGTTGGTTTACATGTCTCTCTCCTGCGGGATGGAATGACTAACCGTGTCTCTCCCCTACAATCGTGGTTTTAGCCTCGGATTGAGGGGATAGTTAAGCAAACAAATAAAATATTGTCTGCCTTTTGCTAAGAAGCTTTCAATAAGAAAGATATACATTTCAATGCTGTTTACCGTAGGTAACATTTTTAAAGGATTCTAACGCAGCGGAACTCTATATTGTATAATGCTCTCATGCTTACGAAAGCATGGCTTATTAGAGTACATGCTTAGTGAGAAGATGAATGTAGTAGAGAATTCACTTTAAGACTACGGTATGGTCAAGTCTTATGCACATACCGAGGTTAACTACAGAATTCCTAGTATCCTTACAAAGGTTTCCTAGATTAATGCTGTTTACCACAATGTGCCAGTATTATAAAGGATTCTAATACGGCAGAGCGCGATATATATAATTCTCTCATCCTTTCGAGAAACGCACACAACCATTTTAGAATCGGATATTGCTCAGAAGTTGGGTGAGTCGGATGGGAAACATTCTCTTAGTGGCAGAAGTTGTTTCCCTGAATGGACTATACTAACGTATATAAAAGTTTTTTTCCCACTAAGAACGGAATTAACATGAAGGATGTCGGGTACCATAAAGGCATAGATGTTATGGCACATAACCTAAAAAGAACTAGAAGGAAGCGCCAGCCTGGTGCAAATTGCGCCAGAAGCACCATCCAAGATATTTTCTCGTTTTAGCGAGTTATTAACCTCTCGGACAGCAGGCTCGGTAACGGCAAGATTCGTTCCTGATTTCGTTACCCATTTAATCGAAAAGGGGTCGCTTACAAGGAATGATGAAATGATTTATTTTAATCACTTAGGCCAATTCCACGACTCTCATATCGCAAAGAGCATCGAGAATCTCTTTTTTCGCCCCTGTTCGCGTTAACAAAAGAGAACCTATTTGGGAACAGACACGGAACGTAACGATCCTTAAGAGGTTCGATGCAAGATTTTGCATGTCCGTGAGAACCTTCTCGATCGAAGATAATAACTGTTAACGTATGTCTAACATTTATTGAAAAGAGTTGTGAGAACCTGCGGAAAGTCTTCTTCATAGATCTCTTTGTAAGGTAGAAGACGAACAGGCTTCTTTTTTCCTCGAACCAAGAGAGGTAGCAATATAAGACATCTTTAAATTTAAAGAAGGGGAATAAACTTTAGTCTTTTTTCCCCTAGTTATAAATTCTTAACAGATTTATTATAGAAATAAATGGGCGTCAAAGGAAGAGAGGATGTATGCCTCATTTTGGCCTTAGAGAGGTTGGATTCACAGAAGTCACGTTCTTCTCACAGCATGTTTCGTAAGGCTTTTCCAAGAGTATCTGGATATTCTATCAGAATCTATTATAAATAGACCTATAAAAACCTCTCCACTCTGAGTCTGTCCGCGTGCAGACTGACCAGAAGTGGACATGAATGAGAGGTTTTTTTTCAAGGTAAATGACAATAGTCATGGCTAAGACAGAATTGCTGCAGATCGTGCTAGATGGAATGAGGAAACTGTCCTCTTCCGATACCTCTGTGAACCACATAGCAAGGTTTTTTTCTTCACTTTCAGAGGGAAGAATCACCTATGTATATATCTGCTATCAAAGAACGCAGTAAAAGGCTATACTCTGTCTCTACAAAGGGGGAATTAGGGGGAAAAAAAGATACAGAGGATTAAGATCTTAGGGATCTTATACGATACCGCAATACGACAAGAGTAGGATATCATGTATTTCGAATGGGATCTTTTTGTGGCCACAGATTCCGTGTTCTGACAAAATGGAACTGCTCCTCATCAAACTTCTTTGAGGAAGTTTATGAAGGAATTCTTTGTTTCTCTTAGCCCTAATCGACCAAGAAGACAAGTGAATTTTTTGTGCATTGGAATCTCGCATCAGATTCAATGGAGACTCGGCAATGGGTTCTTGCCAGCATAGTATGTCTGGCAAAAGAACTAAATCCCTCTATTCCTGACGCAACGCTTTCAGATAGAAGTTTCGTTGCCCAGGCAGGGTACTTACATTTTCATCTACAGAAGAAGTCTTCGGGGTGCGATGAGGGCTCAAAATGCTTCCCAGAAGGTATTCAGAAGGATACAATAAGAGCTAGAAATCAGGGTTCCGCCCAATTTCAGCTCAGAGTCTCCTTCGACTTCCAGACTCCTTCCCTTCCTTCGGGCAAGGATAGGGAAGATTCTGCAACGAGGAACCTCATCAACATGTAAGAAGAGATCTCGTTAGCAAAAGAAGTGTTCACGAAGGATCCTCCTCGGAAGAAGACTCTTCTCTCTCGTATTGTTAGATATCCTGTCGTCTACTGGGTGTAGCTGACTAAAATCACCTCCCCAAAAGCTCAAAGGGGAAGAATTTCTTCCACCCTTCTCCAGTCTCCTGATAAACTATGTGGTTGTTCAGGACTCTCGGACAATGTAGCGCCAGCCAAGCGCCAAATGCCAATATACAGGCGAAAAACGCCAGAGGCGGACAGTTCCAAGGAACTCTGTCATGGTCGGATACTGAGAAGGAGCGGGCCTCCAACCTGGCGCAAATGCCCCAGAGGCGAACAAATCGGACAGATATAAGAGTGTCCGATGTGGACATCGCCAGACAGCCTAGAGACTCTTCCAAGCTCGAAGCTCCAGCAAGTGTGGAGGAGCCAAGCCAGGTGCGAGGCGCCAGCCAGGCTCTAGGAGCCAGCCAGGCTCTAGGAGCCAGCCAGGCTCTAGGAGCCAGCCAGGCTCTAGGAGCCAGCCAGGCTCTAGAAGCCAGCCAGGCGCCATCCAGGTGCCAGGCTCCTTCAAGGCTAGGCTCCAGTCAGGATTGAGGATCCATCCAGGCGCAAGGCTCCTTCCAGTAAAGAGAAACTTAAGCTCTGTCATGTAAGAGGGCTAGTCCCCATTGATATGATACAGGTAAGCTCTGCCATGTAAGTGGGTCAGCCCCCATTGGCACGATCCGAGAAGGCTCTGTCGTGTAAGCGGGCTAGCCCCCATTGACATGATCCAGAAGGGTTTGTCAGTCATAGGTCCCTACCTCGCTGAAACTCTTGAGGCATGCAGACTCATAGACAGTAATCATGAAGTCTTCTGCCAGGCTCCAGGTGCCTTCCAGGCGCAAGGCGCCAGCCAGACGCAAGGCTCCAGCCAGGCGCGAGGCGCTAGCCAGGAAGGAGGAGCCAATCAGGCACCAGCCCAGGCGCATGCGCCATCCAGGCATCGAGGCTCCAGCCCGCTCTAGGCCCATTCAGGCGCAAGGCTCCAGCCAGGCGCGAGGCGCTAGACAGGCGCTAGGCGCCTGCCAGGCACGAAGCACTAGCCAGGCTCCAGGCTTCACCCAAAAGAGATCTATATCAAAGAACGCCCTGGCCTTCTTTGAGACATTGTGATCTCCTAAGCACTTGATAAGTGCATTGATGATTCCTTCAAACAGCTGAGAATTAAAAGCACATGAAGTGCGAGCTTTTCCGAATTCTTGTTCTTTTTTCCCTAACAATATGTCATAAGGACATATTAGCTGTCACATACGGGAGATGCAACTCTGTGTTGACTTCCCATTATCCGAAGGATGTCAAGATAACCTTCGAGGGATCCTTCTCTCTTGGTTGATACGTGTCTGCGGATACATTGCTGGGATAGGGAGCAGATACTAATCCTTAACTAGTGAGTTAAATTTTATTTAACGTCATGTTTTTTCTTTGGGTTGTTTGAAAGGAGTTTGTAGATAACTCTTTTCAACTTAACCACTAACCCTCGTGTTAGGATCAGTGATCGGGATCGGTGTGTGCTCCTTAATTATGCCACTAGGCATAGGCATATTGTCATGTAAGAGGTCTCTGTCGAGTAATGGATTAAGACCCCATTGACAGACCCACAAGAACCTCTTATCCATAGGTTCACAATCCTCACTGAGGCTCTTGAGCGAAGCAGATTCCTAGGCATTAGCCATGGAGTCTTCCGCCTGATCAAGTAGGAACCAAGGTTTTATTTATTTATTACCTACAACGTATGTTGTTTACCTGTCTATTCAGTAAATAGTTGTCTCTTTCCCACCACCAAGGGTGTCAATCAGCTAAGTATATATCTGCTGGGTAAGTTCCATGTACAAAAAAAAAAAAAAAATGATATTGTTAAGATACAATAAAGTTTTGTACATACTTACCTGGCAGATATATACGATTGATGGCCCACCAACCTCCCTCAGGAGACGGTGGAAGAGAAAATCTGGTTCTAGAACGGTAATCGTTTCCTATTCCTGCCACCCAGCGGCAGGGGCGGTAGATCACCTGACCTACCTGCAGCGTGTGCCGCGAATTCGAATTTCTGTCGGGGACGACGGAGTCTATAGCTAAGTATATATCTGCCAGGTAAGTATGTACAAAACTTTATTGTATCTTAACAATATCATATTTGCATATACAGACAAAAAAATTGTAAATTTTTCCAACTGTTTTGGGGGAGCTTGTAATAAGATAAAATGTACTAAAAAAATGCACAGAAAGATTGGTAGTTATAGTGAGTCACTGCAAAGTTGATATGGTACTTTCAAAATCTGTCAAGGTCAGAGTAATATTGTAAGTAAATTAAAATTTTTCTTTTTTTTCTTTCTGTTCTCTCTGCACTTGAGCACTTCATGATAGCTAAACCAATACAAAACCAATTATTACAAGTAGACAAGAAACAGGTTAATATTGTAACTTATTTAGATGATGGAGAGAAAATGTGTTTATTTACCTATTATAATTTTTTTCCAGGGAAACTTTTCCAGAACATTGGTTCGATAGTTGTGTTTGCTATTTTGGGTACTGTGATATCAGCCCTGGTTGTTGGAGGAGGAGTCTACCTTTTGGGCCAGGTAAGTAAATCGTTGATGCAAAATTTCAGTTACCTCTCAATAGCTTCAGCAAATGATATTTAAAAATACATATAGGAAAATAACATTGATCTATCTGGTCTTATTTCCTGCCAATGACATCTCCAGTTGTTGAAAGAAATACACATCTTTTCTGTGTAGTATTTATAAGATCATACTGTAATTCGGAAAAATTTTAAATTAAGATTTTGATAAAATAGTTAACATGAATGTGTGATACTAAGGCTGTTATGGACTAATGTATTGTGCTAACTTAATGGTAATTGTCATCATTTTGAATTGCCTCCAGCACCATGCCTGTAAAATAGCTTTATAAAATTCAGCCTTTCCTGTACTTTCATTTCCACAAATCTCCTCCCATCTCATAGTTCTCATCCCAGTAGTTATGGAGCTTCCAACTCTTATGGTTTTTAGAGGAGCCCAGCTGACACTATTAACATAATGTTCTTCCGTGGGGGGTACAAAGGACATGTCTGAGCCATCTCTGCCTTTTGTCGTTATCTTATATATATAAGAATCTTTTTAGAATTTCCTTAGGTGTAAATTTTGCTTTTATGCCATCGGACTCGTAATACTATTCCTTTTTAAGCTTTTTTTTTCTAAAACTTTCAAGATCTGTGAGACATATTTACATTGCCATACTGTGACTCTAACCCTATACATAAATCTTGTCCTTATTACAGTAGATCATAGCAAACTGATTTATAAACTTACTTTTGTGTTCAGTTTCAGTGCCCAGTGTTTGATTTGATATTTTTATCCTTGCAGTGAGTGCTGTCTCAAGAGACCTTTTTTTTTTGGATATTTTTAGATATTTTAAAGACTTGGCTAGCGTTATTTAATCCTTTTGTGTGTATTATTGTCTCCGTTATTTCTTGTTTTTGTAGATTATCTTTTATAGGAATATAATTCTCAAAAATGTTCTTGATCCTTACAACTCTTGGCTTTTCTACAACCAACTTTATTCTCAGTATTTTCTAAAACTAAATTTTTTTATCTTGGTATTGTTTTCTCCAGCCTGTTGGGTGTGTACTCTTCACCTTTCTTTGGTATCTTTGCCAAGAAACTCCCCGTCATCACGATATGTTTCCTTCACAATAGTCTATTAATTAAATATACTAGGTGCCATTTCATTTTCAGAGAAAGTCCTAATTTCAGTGATTCCATCATAGCCCTGTGTTGTTCATCTGTCAAGTTTCCTTATTACTGATTCCACTGTGAATTCATTTATTAGTACAGTCTGTCTTTGTCTGCTTCCTATAAATCATTTTAAAAATCTCCCTCATGTCATATTTATGATCTCGCAAAAATACTGCAATGTCTTTCTTCATCTTTTAATGTTCTTGGCCCATTCCTCCTTTTGATGGGTATTTTCCTCTCTTTCTTTTCACCCAAGGATAAATCATAAGAGGAATTTCCATATATTTATAGTTGGAGTGACAAAAGGGTGTAAATCAGAGTTTACTTTGTGAACTATATTTTTTCAGGCTGATGTTGTATATCGACTGAGCTTTGTGGAGAGCTTTGCATTTGGGTCTTTGATTTCAGCAGTAGATCCAGTTGCAACTTTAGCTATTTTTCATGCCCTCAATGTGGATCAGGTTCTTTATATGCTTGTCTTCGGAGAGAGCATACTCAATGATGCAGTTTCTATTGTTCTTACAAGGTAATGCTCATGAAGGTTTTGTATGTTTTTAAAGAACTTTTCCTTACTTTTTTAGAGTGCATTATATTATAAGTTTAGATATTTAAATTGAATAGAAGTGAATTATGTAAAAGTCTTTGATAATGCTTGTTATTTTAATGATAAAAAACATTAACCCTAAGTAATGAAATCCATAGATGCATTGACTTTTTACCATATACACTACATTTTAGTGGCAGCTGAGTATGTTACTGAATTTGTAGTGTCAATTTACTGTAATGGTGTGAAGGTGGTTTTTATCTTTGCTGTATTTCTAGGTTGTGTGTTTTATGTATTATTAATGTCTGCATATTTAAACTGAGACCACACGATAAGTGTCTAAGGGCTGTACAAGTTACTGACTGAAGAACTTTTCATTGTTTTATGGTTAGTCTGAAAATTACCTTTTCGGGTATGACTGCATTGTAACTGGATTGCAGGGGAGGATTAATGATAGTATTATGGTATTGCTACAGGATTCTGATGCTTGTGGTACATAGTAATAATCTATCTGCCCCAGGAAATTCAGCATATTTAGGTATATGTTTGATATGTATAATGCTGTGGTTATTTTTTTTTAACCATACTATTCTACAAAAATTCATTCTAATAATTGTTTTTCCAGCACTGTATTGGAAATGGCTTCACCAGCAATGGCATCTATGGGGTCTGGAGAAGCTCTTTTGTACACAGTGTGGCATTTTTGTGTCATGTTCTTTGCCTCGGCTGGTATTGGTGTGGCTTTTGCACTTCTGAGCGCTCTGACCCTAAAATATGTCCCAGTACGAGAGTATACATCATTGGAATTGTGCATCATCATTATATTCATTTATGCACCTTACACCTTGGCTGAAGGCATACATCTGTCTGGTAAGTTCACTTGGCCCTAATGTAATGTGTTTATGAAAAAGCAGTAGAATTTTTCCATTATTTTTCAGCATTTTTGTAGTAGTTCCTATAGTTTTGACAGTACAAACATATCTTAGATTTTTGGGTTATTTGTCATTACAACAGTGATCATGTTATTGAAGGTTGTTAACATGGCTGACTCATTTTTTAAAGGCTGCCCTGGCCAAATGTATTACACCGTATTATTACCTCTTATTTTCCCTTTACTTCTTTTTATGGTTTCAGGTATCATGGCTATTCTCTTCAATGGTATTGTCATGTCACACTACACACATTTTAACATGTCTCCTGTGATGCAGATAACTATGCAGCATCTGATGCGTACTCTTGCTCTCATTGCTGAGTGTACAGTCTTCATTTACTTAGGGTTGGCTCTCTTCAGTTTCAAGCACCAGGTTAGACACATTTTTTTTTTATTATTTAGTTTTAAATCTATTATTGCTTTTGAACTGATGACTGTTGTACTATTAATACTGTTTTAGTAGCAATTGGAGAAGGTGAAATGGAGTGATTGAATTAGAGAGGAAAAAAGTTTGACAACACTATTCATTGTATATATTCAAATGTATTACCATTCTCCCCCAGTTTTACCCATTTCACTTTTCCGCAGTCCACTTAGTTATGGATTTTTGTGGAACGCATTATTCACTTTTCCAAGGGGAACTTTCATTAATTTGTGGATTTTTTCTATTGACCATATCTCTAAAATTATTACTAATTTGCTTTTTCTTTGTAGAACAACACTATTTATTCATTAATTACTGTATTTTTTTATATTGTGTATGTGACTAAATGATACTGATTTTTATGATAAAAATGATTTACAGCATACCGTACTTATAATTTAGCTATGCATCTATTAAGCTTATTTCAGGTTGAGCCTCATACTGAACATGACAGGTTTCTCTCTCTCTCTCTCTCTCTCTCTCTCTCTCTCTCTCTCTCTCTCTCTCTCTCTCTCTCTCTCTCTCTCTCTCTCTCTAGGAGTAATGTAAGGTGTATTTTGAAACGATATTGCTGTAAAGATTTTTTGTGATAAACAAACATATTGTACAATATTTAAAATATTCACTCATTATTTTAAATATTATACAACATGCTGCTTCATAAAAGATCTTTACAGCAATATCATTTCAAATACACCTTACATTACCCTTAAAGAGAGAGAGAGAGAGAGATGACTGAGAGGAGAGAGAAGAAGAAGAGAGCGAGATGGAAGAGGAGATTGAGAAGAGAGAGGAGAGAGAGTCATACACCTATTATTCTCAGTCCGGGGTCCAACCTGGAGTGAGCTTAACTACATTATAAGTATGTTGTGAATAATATTTATCATAAAAATCAGTATTTAGTCATATACGCAAAATGAAAAAATACAGTAATTATGAATAAAGTGTTTTTATAAAAAAAAAACAAATTAGAGATAATTTTAAAAGGAATAATACTTCAGTACCATGAAAGAAAACAGCTTATGTGTACAGTATAGGGGTAACTTGATTTGTTGTCAAACTTTCTGTATGAGAGATTTATTCAAGTTGTATTAAGATTTATTTAATTTGTATTAAACTTTTTATGGATATTTTACTGTTTACATTGATATTTTAAAATGAGTAAATTGTTGTTATAAGCATTTTAGGGGGCGTACATATATACTTAAGAGTAGCAGTTGTAAAAGGGTACTACTAATTCAAGATGTCTCAGGATGTTTTGGGATGATAGTTTTGGGGTGATATTTAGTTTGAAATGATATTAAATTGTTTTAGTATGATAATTTAAGGTACGTATATTTTTGTTTGAACTATTAAATTAAGCAGTGAAATGTTAAAATAGACAATTATAAGCATTTTAGTTTATGAGGTACTGGGTATTTGGCAGTTATAAGCCAGTTATAAGGATTTTTAGAGGGAATTTTGCATTTCTGTGGCAGGCTCTGGAACCTAATACAGCGTAAAAGTGGGGGAGCACTGTATTCATCTTAATATTCAGATGTCCAAATACTGCTTGCAAATGTAAAGAAAAAAGCCTGATATTCTTCCTAATTAAAACAGGAGAAAATGAGAACTATTTTTGATAGCATAGCCGCTGTTTGTCTTTAAAGGAGTTACACTCTCATGATCCCCCGAGGGCTCCATTAGACAGACTTACCAATTATAAAGAATTCTCTTATAGATGGTCTCGGCCAGAATAATGTTGTTGGCATAGTGATAGCATATAGAGGACTTAGGACAGGAGGGCTCTATCTCATGTCCTAGAGCAACTGCCTCGGCTTTCTCTACAATCACTCGCATAGATGTAACAATGGCATGTATGTTGGCTACCTTTCTCATTACACTCTGGTCTATCCAAGAGTTCACTTGGCCATGTTGATGAAGAGCTTTGAGCAGTCATGTTCACCAAAGGAATTAAAAGCCCCAGATTGGGATTTGACCATGGTACTGAGTAGTCTGACAAAACCCCCCTACGAACCACCAAGGCAGTCCACAGATAGGAGCCTGACCCTGAAGACAGTCTTCTTATTGGCCCTAGCTTCAAACAAAAGGGTGGGGGAACTAAATGGCCTGTCATATATCGTAAAGCACTCGAGAGGTTGGAAATCAATGGTATTCGAGTTTGTTCCAGAATTCGTGGCCAAAACTCAAAACCCATTAATAGTGGACGGTAGATTCGAATCCTTTTCCATACCTTCTCTGGCAGATTTCGTAGACAATGACAAAGATGAGATGCTTCTGTGTCCCGTCAGAATAATAAGAGAGTACTTAAGAAGGACAAGGCACCTCAGACCGGGGTGCAGGAGGTTGTTCGTAAGTACAGGACGGAACAAAAAAGGAAGTGTTCAGGAATACAATATCCTTTTGGCCAAGAGAAACGATCAGGAATGCCTACATGACAGAAGACAGGGGGTCAGATAGCCAGGAGAGGGCTAGGGCTCATGACATCAGAGGCTTGAGTTTTTCTTTGGCATTCAAGAAGAATATGTCTGTGGAGAGAATTCTGAAAGCTGGTGTTTGGAAATGCCCAAACGACTTTCCACTTCCTTTATTTAAAAGATACGTTGCCCTAGATCCTTGGATACCTTTTCCTGGGTCCAGTGGTGGCGGCCCAGCAAGTGGTATAGCTCATCCAGTACCCCTGGCGGGTCAGTTTTGTTGTCTAGTCCTAAGATGAAGGTATGAAAGTAGAATGAATGGGATGACTGGTCTTTTTTCTTTACTACTTTCTTTCTACTTCTTTACCTACGGGCAGTATGAAGGAGAGTGCCATCATAAGCTGGAACGGACTAGATGCAGGTGAGGCGGTCAGCCATACTGTAAAGTTATTTTAGAGTATAGTATACTTTTCAGTAGCAGCACACCCCTCTCGGTAACAGGGAAGGGAGGGGTGATGGTAGATCCATATACAAAGGACAAGAGTGGTTGATGAGAATGGAAGGTCCTCTATTTTCCCATAGTTTATAAACCATGGCATGGTACCAGCACCCAGTGGGGGAAAAGGGGGAAACCAATAGATTCTCTTATATCTTTGGTTCAAGGGTTCATAGTCCATTCTCTTGGAATACTCCTAATATCGGGAAATCGGATTTAGGTGGCAAACTCCCAGTCAGTTTATGAGGACTTACCTCCCTCCAATAAGTAAGTCTATCCTAATGTTAAGACCAAAGGTTTGTTTCGTATATGAACAAATGACAAATTTGTAAACTAATTTGTACTTTTCATAACTAAACAAACTGAGGTCTTAACAGTTAAAGGCCCACCCTGAACCACCCTCTAGCAGTCTAAACTGGGTGGGTTAGAGGTATAACTGGTGGGTCACAAGACGCCGAGGGCATTCTGGGTAATACATGCCCCGTGACCGGGTAGATGCCAATAGTCCCTGGATCGCACAAGTTTAATTTTAATTCTACCGGTTTCCAGCTTGGCGCTAGTAAATTCTAATGTTAAGACCACAGGTTTGTTAATTATGAAAAATACAATTGTTCATATATGAAACAAACCTTCGGTCTTAACATTAGGATAAATACTCAGCGCCAGCTGGAAACCGGTAAAGTTTAAAATAATTGTATATGCAAGGGACTATTGGCATTTGTGCTTGGTCACCGAGACATGTGGGCCACCCGCATACCCCTCATTAACTCATGACCCTGTCAGTTATTTTCTTACCGCCTTCAAGTGAGGACGTGGTTTACTCCGTCCTTTTAAAGCTGGTTTATTTTGCCCCCAGTTGTTTTCAATTTGTTGTTTGGAATTCCCGGGTATGTGAACATGAAGCTTTCTCATGCTGCGAGACTTCCTGGATATCACAAGAAGCAGTTATATGCCCTGTTATTTTCTTCGACGGTTTCGACGTCGATGGAAACCGTCGAAGTACTCTTCGTGTAGTAAGTCGTGGGTGAAGAAACTCTTAAGGTACGGTTAATTCGTTACCTGTGCTTGTGAATATCTCATATTCATATGGATTGCCTGTAATCCAAAGCTTTGATGTATCTGGATGTGCGTTTGGGAAGTAATTATGACTAATTGTGCTCCTTTCCCTGCTTGGAGAGGCGTGCATCGCCATCTTGTTTTCGTTCCAGATACGTGGGTAGAGAGGATGCAGGTGTGCGGTCAGCGTTAGGCTTATCAGGAGAACCAACCCAAAAGGACAGTAGTTTGAGTTTAACATCGTGTTGCCATCCAGGATCCCACGTGATGGATGTCCCTTTTATCCTGACATGCACGGATGGCGGTCCCGGAGGGTGCTCGCCATCTGTAAATAAACGAAGCAGATAGGGCAACAAGGCAGCCTTTAATGTCAGGTTGCTATGACTACGAGAATAATATCAACAGCCTTGCACTTCTGGTAGGATGTTGGCTTTGCTTAGAGTTGCTCAGACGTCATAAAAATGGCGACCGCCATGACGTCTCTTCACAGCTGCGGCCTACACGAAGGCATGCTTCCATTTTCATTTCAAGGTACAAGAGTACTTTACAACTATGCTTTCGGATGGGAGGTTTTTAATGCACATTGTTTTTGAGAGAAATTACAAGCGTTAGGAGATATAAGTCACATAATGGAAAAGACAAGTCTTTCCTCTGTATCCTTCCGCTTAGCATCAAGCTTAGGTGACTGGCTTTGATGCCAGTGCGTTTCTCCTGCCAATCCTGGAAATAATAGGGACTTCGTAGCTGATCCTCGAGCCGAGAGGAGAATTTTCTTCTCTATCTTTGAGTCAGGATTGTTACATCCCATCCCTTATATGAAAGCACAAGAAGTAGTTGTAATTGTCGAAAGTGAATGATGGAAAAATTAGTCTAGTGTGGCTTCAGTGAAGAGTGGAAAGGCTAGAATCAGGGACTTCGTGACTGATCCTCATGCCAAGAGGAGAAGAATAATTTCTTTCTTCATCTTCGAGCCAGGACTGTCACATCCATGTAAAGTAGAAATGCCACAGAAGGTTGGGTCTCTTGATCTTGGCTGCAAGAGTACCATAAACAGCCTCACGCTTCCATCAAGTGTGTTGACGTCATAGCCAAGACTGCTTGTAATAGTGGTAGTCATGACGTCACAGCCTACTGATTCTCGATTTACTTCGCTGCCTCCGGAACCTAATATGCTTTTTGACTCATTGGTCACACAGTACGGTGTAATGAAGAATAAACAGGATCTAGAGGTGAAAATGGCTAAGTAAGACAAAAGAAAAGGCGTGATTCGCCTTCTTCGTCTTCTTCTCTAGATGATGTCATTACTGAGTGTACCAGTCAAGCGTTGGAGGATACAGGATTTCGTGACTGATCCTTGGGACAAGAGGAGAAGAGTAAATTCTTCTTCATCTTTGAACTAGGACTGTCACAGCCCAACCAGCAAGAAAATCACGAAGTCAGTGGCTGGTGAGCTCAAAGCAATCAGACGAAGCCGTTTACAAGAGTCCAAACTAGCGAAAGCGTCGACTGTCGCTGGGGTAGTGGCCGACGTGGAGACGGTGGAGTTGCCAGTGGTGACTACAAAGAGTCTAAGAGAGACTACAATGCCGTGGCTTAACTTGATACTTACGCTGATGCTTTTACAAACGTTTTCCATGGACTCTAGCTGTCAGAGTAATAAAATATGATAAAATAGCTCTCATATTTGTATATAGGATTGCAAACAGATACCTTCTCAAATCCTACTGACGATATATTTCAAGATCGAGCCATTAGCAGCCATTAAGGATCAAAGGTGCCGAGGCCATATGGTTTGGACGACCATGACGCATGCTAATAGATACCTTCTCAAATCCTACTGACTATTCGGGATTGAGCCATCAGTGACATTAAAGATCATAGGTGCAGTGGCTGTATGGTCGGAAGGCCATGACTTATGCCAAATAGATACCTTCTCAGAGCCTACTGATTATTCGAGATCGAGCCATCAGTGGCCATTAAAGATCAAAGGTGCCGCGGCTGTATGGTCGGACGGCCATGACGCACCCGGACGTTTGTCAGAGGGTAGGAGTGAGTTAACGTCTCCTGTGGCTGAACACAGTGCGTTAGAACCGGAGGGAAGAGAAGACCAAGAGTTTCTGGCTTCGTATGAGGTGGTGATTGATTTGATTAGTCAATTCAATAACCTTTCGGGGAGCCAGCATGCTTCTTCCGGGGATTGACATGGTGTTTGGTTTGAAAAAGGATACGGAAGTGCATGAATTACCTTATTCTAGGGATGTAGAGTCCATTTTACAACACGTAAAATGCATGGATGATAGAAGGATATGGATATCTCTTAGTAATCATATGTAGCCTGAATGGTGGGAAGTAGCATAGTTTGGGTGGGTTGACTCCAGAAAACTTCAAACCTTTACAGGTAAGGAGAATTCCCATATTTTATATATACTTGTGGTATAAGCTGGTTTCTTCCTATAAGAATATTGACCAAATGCTTCGACTCTTACACAAGTAGTTAAAGTTAATCGAAAGCTTTGTTCCTCGAAAGTACTGTAGAACCATTCTTCTTAATGAAATCTAAATGGGAACTTAAGTCGAAAGAAAGAGGTGAATGTCATCCTTTCGTCACATAAAGGCCGGCCATACACGTGCAGTTTTTAACTGACAGTTATGACTGTCCAGTTATAACTGACCACAGTTAAACAGACGTCAGTTAAAAATGAAATGCAACACACACACACAGTTCAATCCCTCAGTTTTTACCACGGATTCCGAGGAGTACGTCTTGCCGCTCTCGGTGTATTCTTTGTAATGCTACAAACAAATAGAAAAATAAAACTAAAAAGCGTAACAGTGGTGCAAAAAGTGGTTACTGAGGCGAAATCAATGTTCTGATAATTAAATTATTAAAGGAATTAAGTGAAGAACCAATTGATTTTCTCAATTATTTGCGCATGACTGAAACTGTAAAAATGTTGCTTTCGCTTTGTTTTTATGTGCTATCTCAACAAACTGCACTCACCGCTACCACCTGTAGAAATGAGTTGAGAACTGTACAGTTACGAATCCCCCCCCCCCCCCACACGCTCATTTCAGTTACTCCTTTCAGTTAAAAATATGGAACATTGCATTTATCTCAGTTTAACTGTACAGTTTTGTTGAAACTGACGAAACATGAGCAACTGAGATACCCACACACGTGCAGTTTTTAACTGTCAGTTTATAACTGAACAGTTATAACTGTCAGTTAAAACTGCACGTGTGTGGCTGGCCTAAGGTAGCCAAGCCTAAGTAGGGTACTTGTAACCTAAGATGCTATAGCCAGGATAATTGGGTCATACCTTTTAGCTTAACAAGTGGTTATATTCGTAGCCTATTCCAGCCAGTTTTCAAGTCTACTGCTACTATCTTAGGTAATCTGAGTAGTAGTTTCTTAGCTAAGACTGTCCTGAACTAACTGGTTTGGTATGCATGTGCTGGCTTGGACCAACTAATGGTTGCGGTTTGGCTTTCGAACCTGCATTTACTATCTGAGTGGTACAATTCTTAGTTTAGCCGGGTCCGCTTAGCCTAACTCATAGGTTAGGTGGTTCCGACATACATGTCAACTTATCCTAACAGTGGGTGCTGACCTTAACATGATCCGGTTGCCTAAACATGCCGTACTATCTTAGGTTGGACGAATTAGTAAGGTTATAAGTATAGCCGAGCATAGACTAGTGCCTAGGCTACCCATTTGAAACACTTTTACCCCCTCAGCCTAGAAGGTTGTGGTTGTAGCTTTACCCTAACGTAAGTCATTTAGTTTCTAGATTAAGCTAGTCTAAACTAGCCTAGCCTAGTTAAGTGTACATCTCGGATGGACTGAATCTACCCTAAGTGATGGAGGAGTTAGCCTAGCCTAATTGAAAGTGTTAATATAGCCTAACCTAACCAAACCAGGGCCTAGCCTAATTGGAAGAGTTAACATAGCCTAACCTAACTGAACCAGGGTCCTAGCCTAATTGGAATGGGTAACATAGCCTAACCTAACCAAGCCAGGGTCAACCTGGTCTTGCCAACTTAAAGTAAGTTAGTCAATTCTTAATTGACTATACCTACTTAGACTAGTCCAAGTGGTTGTTGGCTAGGTTAACCTGGAATCTGCAAATGGCTGTTTTCCATACTGGTCTAGTTTTTATATTGAATTCATGAACCTAACAGAGGGTTCAAGCTTCAGTTGGCTAGAGTGAGGCATTAGTACCTCATCATATCTGGAAGGGGAAAGGGGGGAGTTTCCCATTCTTCAAGAGTGAGGTAGGGTGAAGTGACGTTGGGTACAATTCTGGGCTAGGTTACTCGAGAATAGCACCATGATGGTTTCTGGCAATATATGGATTTCCCTTTGGAGGGTAGCATATTGACATATGCCCATATATCGTAACAGGTCACCGCATAAGGTGTTTTGTTGGCATCTTAGTTTTTACAAAAACACTGAGCTGTTTAATAGCTCTCCTAGGGCTGAGGGCTGGCCTGAAGGATTGGATATTTTTTACATGGCTAGGAACCTAGCAATGGGACCTGCAGCTTATTGTGGGATCCGAACTGTACTACTATATCGATAAATTATTTTCTATCACCAGAAATAAGTTCTCTGATCCCGCGTTGGCCGATTTGGGAGTAGGACCTCGGACCACCGGTTTGGCAGATGAGTGCACAAACCACTCATCCAGAGAGGAACTTGTATAATGAAACAAATGCATCAATAGCTGTCTCAGGAGTTTCACCCTTCGAGGAGCCTGAGGATTCCATTTGCGATACTGGGAACATCCTGGAGGTTATGCAAACTCTAGGTTCTACCTGTTACGCCATGTCCCGGACGGAAGGATGGGTTCCAGTAATTAAGGAGGACCAGGATGAGTGACTGATAAAGTTTTATCGTAGCACAATCATCGCTACCAGGTTCGTGGGGGTGGGGAAGAGGCATCACCGATAGGTAGAATTAATATCTCAAGGCCTGGAGGTTGAGCAGTATCCCCTTTCGAACTAATAGTTCTAAGTTTTTGGGCGGAGAGTGTCACCTCGGACGTAACACGACTCCAAAGGTTATTAGCTCACATATACAGAATGACCCTTTGGCCTTGACTGCCTATGTAGTGGATGTTTCTGTCCGTTAAAGGCATTCGGTCAGTAGACAATGATCTGGTGGAGAGGTTGTCAGAACAGAGGGAAGAATCTCTGTAATTACATGTTTACATGCATGGTGATATACATTGGACTTGTGATTGGGCATGTGAATATCGCTTCACACTGACTAATCTTCAGATGAATCAGGAGCAGTGAACTGGATGGGGCACATAAGAACTCCAATCTGATAAGTGAAAAACACATACTCTGTATCAGAGTAGTCTTGATGGACTACCACCAGGCACATACATCAGTCACGTTACAGGAAACTGACTGTGGATGGGGGGTCTTCCTCTGACCTTGGTAGAGTGGGAGTACTCAATAACCAGGGTTTTGACGTAGACTCAAAAGTAGCCTGGAACTTCAGTTCCAGTTCGCCTCGGAATCCGGGATAATGAGTCAATGCAGCACAGGTCATGATGACAGATACATTTCTTAATCTTGCTCAGTACGGTGTGAGTATGTGTGAGGGACCTTCAGTAGGGCCGGCTTTGACTTGTCAAAATACTCTGTTGTTATAGAAAGAACTAAGTCACCTATAACATTAACATGGTAGACTTAAAGGAACAAGCCAAACAGAGGTGATCAGGCAAGCCTACTCCTTGTTTGTCAAGTTGTACCAATGAGGTTATACAGAAGATAAGGTCATCAGAGGAATATGGGCCTCCTGGCATTTTAAAACAAGAACAATCTGTTAAAATGATCGTGACGGGTTGGTCTGTGACGGTATCGAAGCTCAAAATTGAGCAATTTTAAGGAGGTGTCTGTCTGTTCATTGAAATTTGAGAGTGGGTTTCTTTGTTATGAAAACCACTTTCAATTTCCTGTATATATATATGGTTGCCCAGAGGTCTTTGGACTCAATTTCCTTGGGTCCTTTGGTGGCTGCTCAACAAAAATTTCCTTGGGTCCACTTTGGTGGCTGCTCAACAAAAAGGGTGTAACTCATCCAGTACCCCTGGTGGGTCAGTTGGTATCTTGTCTAAGATGATGGTATGAATGTGAAATGGAGGAGTTAACTGGCTCTTTCCCTTTTCAAATTTCTGTCTCCTTCTTTACTTAGGGCAGTAAGAAGAGAGTACCATCATAAGCTGGAACGGACAAGGTACGGTGAGTGAAGTGGCCATACTGTTAGGGGTTAGTATCAGTAAGAATGCCTATCAGTAGCAGGACATTCCTCTCTTTAGCAAGGGGGAGAGGAATGATAACAAACCTACATGAGTGGATGAATTGGTTGTAGGGAACAGATCTTCTTATCTTCCTCGGACGCAATGAACTATGACATTGTGTAAAAACCCAGAAGTCTGACTCTATGATATTCATATATGTCTTAGATTCGGAAATACTGGTCAGTTGTTTCGTAGAATTCTGGTATTCAGAAAACTGATCAAAGGTGGCAAACTCCCAGTTGGTTAATAGTACTTACCTCCCACCAAGAGTAAGTCTATCCTAATGTTAAGACCGAAGGTTTGTTTTGTATATGAACAAATGACAAATTTGTAACTAATTTATATTTTTCATAAATTACAAACCTGAGGTCTTAACATACAAAGGCCCACCTCTAACCACCCTCTATCAACTAACCTGGGTTTGGAAGAATAACTGATAGGGTCACGAGTTAATGAGGGGTATGTGGGTGGCCCCACATGTCTCGTGACAAGCACAGATGCCAATAGTCCCTTGCGCACACAATTATTTTAAACTTTACCGGGTTTACCAGCTGGCGCTGGAGTATTTATCCAATGTTAAGACCTCAGGTTTGTAAAGTTATGAAAATGCAAATTAGTTCAAATTTGTCATTTTTAAGACCCAGTTAAAAGTTTTAGTTTCTTAAAATTTTAATGAGGGCTTCTTATCTTAAAATTTTTAATGAGGGCTTCTTATCTTAAAATTTTAATGTGGGCTTCTTATAGGTAGTATGTAGTATATGTTAAAATTTGTAGTCAGTAGGCCTCTTGCTAGGCAAGAGGTTAGGAGGTAGGACGTGTTACTCCATTGAAGGCAGTGTGATTTGGTGTGCAGGTGACTGAGATTACTGTTGGTGACACTTAACAGATTAAAAAGGAAGATCCTCACTCCTTTCCTAAGTGTATAACATCCAAAGGAGAGTACATTGTTAACTTCCTTTGGAAGGTCTCCTTTGAAGAATTCTTTAAGTGTATAGAGAGTTATTAAATTGGCTTTTATTAATGGCAGTATTCCTGAAGTGGTGAAGGTGGCAATAATCCTGCACCCTTGACATAATTAGGAAAGTATCCAGAATAAATAAGAGTTGATAACCTGTGATTTTACCTTGAATCAAAAATTCATGAAACATTATTGCCATTAGAGTGGTGGTTGCCATTAGAGTGGTGGTCATGCTGAAATATTGCTGGGGAAGGAGCACTAATCCTGCAGCCAGACCTGACGTAATTAAGTCAGTCACCTTCAAACCTCAGAGAATACATATATTGGTTTGTGTGTTTGTTTTCCTCGTTCTTTATTGCTGAACCCTAATAGATATCCAGAACAAAGAAAATGGTTAATAACCTGTGACTATACTTAGGCCCAAAAAGATCTGGATTTCTGGAATTTATTTGTTAGGAGCCAAGCCATTTTGTCACCTGTCAGTTTCGTTTTTGCAAGGCTCCTTCGAGAACAAACATGTGGCTATGCTGTAAAAAAAACAAAAAAAACATGTTTTGATTTAGGGAAACATAGTTTTATGCATGACACTTACCTGGCAGGTATTTATATAGCTTATCCTCTTGTCGCACTGGCAGAATTTTCTTCAAAAAATCGCGGCAACCGCTAGTACACTGGTGGTTCAGGTAATGGCCACCCCGTTCCCGTGGCGCTGGTGCTCGGAACCATTCCCGTTTTCCTCAGATTTTCTCTGCCAGCCGAACCGGCAACATCGTTGTTGGTTCTCTGATAGAATTTCCTGCTCGTTGACTGACTTTTTGGATATTGGTATCGTATTCACGAAGTTAGCTTGGCAATCGCAATTGATCTTGCATTAGTATGTCTGATTCAGGGAGTATGTTTAGAGTTTGTGTGAAAGAAGGGTGTAAAGTGAGACTGCCGAAATCATCGGTAGATCCTCATACTGTATGTAAGAAGTGTCGAGAGTTTGTATGTACGTGGGATAATAGGTGCAATGAATGTGAGTGCCGGAATGAGAAGAGTGGAAGGCTCTTGTTAAGTATGTAGAGAGACTAGAAAAAGATCGGGTGAGAAGGTCAGTTTCTAGAAGTGAGAGATCTGGTTCTTCAAGTAAACCTATGAATGAATCTTTGCCTGTGTCTTCTCCAGCTCATTCCCATGTAGATGTAGCACCTTCCCCTCAGGTTTCTCCTGTGCCCGTTGCTGTATCTGAGGATACTACTGATCCACAAATTGTGAAAGTGTTCGCTGCCCTTGCGTCCATGGGAGATCAGATTAAACAGTTAACGGACAAAGTGGAAGTGTTTAATGACAGTGTTGTGGAGGGGGCGTCTGATTGTCCCTCTCGTGCTCCTAGACCTAGACCTCTGTCAAGCTCCAGACCCAAGGGAGAAGGCATGTTGACAGTCGAAGGGAGGCGAGAGGGGTTTACTCTCGATCAGGCGTCCCTTCAGGCAGTCCTGTGGCGTCCCAGGCTGCAGCAGTACGCCATAGGAAAGGCTGATACTGGAAAGTGCGTTTTTTGGCGTATATTCGACTTCAGGAAGGGGTAGGCGTTTTGTGTTGAAGTATCGCGTCCTCTCGAGGTCATACGTGCCGACCTCTTCACAGGATGAAAGGGTTTGAACAAGAAGGTTGGAGTAGCCCTGAGATTTTTTCATCGGAAGATGAAGAAGCAATCCTTATCAAGAGGAAGAGGATTTCGCGTCCTTTAGAGGTGACTAACCGTGCGGTGAGCGGTGTTTCCCTATTAGAGAAACTCCGCTACGTAGACGTCAGGATCGTCACCTCTCCGTTTTCATACATTCAACTTACCTGTCAGATATATACATAGCTATAGACTCCGTCGTTCCCGACAGAATTTCAAATTTCGCGGCACTCGCTACAGGTAGGTCAGGTGATCTACCGCCCTGCTCTGGGTGGCAGGGCTAGGAACTATTCCCGTTTCTAATCATATTCTCTCTGTCGCCGGCTGTATCAAACATTGTTGTACTTCCTCCTGACTAGAATTCGTTTTTCGCAAAGCTTTTGATCATCTCTCGCTGATATTTGGTGACGTACTTGGATCGTTGTTTGGCATTCGCTATCGTGGACTGTTTTTTGGACTTGGTTTTTGGATTTTGTGAATATGGGTCTGATTCTAGTGTTAGTTTCAGAGTGTGTGTGAATGAGGGCTGTAAGGTGAGGATTCCGAAAGCTTCGGTAGATCCTCACACTAGTTGTAGAGGGTGTAGAATGGTTGAATGTTCAATGAGAATACGTGTAATGAGTGTGAGAATCTGAGTGCACAAGAGTGGAAGAATCTAACTTCTTACTTGAAGAAGTTAGAGAGAGATAGAGAGAGGAAGAAAACCCAATAGAAGGTCTGCCTCTCATGATTTACTTTCTAGCTCTGTAGCTTCTTCCTATGATGATAATGACCATTCTGTTTCAGCCCGTTCACAAATGGCTAATCCCTCTAGTTCGGCTTCGGAAATAGCAGAACTTAGAGCTTCCCTTCAGAAAATGCAGGAAAAAGTCGCAGCATTGGAAGGTAAGGAAAGTGAATGTGGCAGTGATATTAGTGTCCCCAGTGTAGTGGAGGGGGCGTCTGGTCGTCTCTGCGACGCTCCCAGGCCTAGACCTCTTCCAAGCTCCTGGCCCGGAGGAGAAGGAAAGTCGAAAGCCGTACGGGGGTTGTGGAGAATCCCCAACGATCAGGCGTCCCTTCGGCAGAATCGATCGTATCGACTGCTAAAGACCGCTATAAGAGGGTCCTACGAGAGTGCTTTTCGTCGTCGAGTTCGCCTTCTCCGAGAAGAGGGTGGAAGGAGTCGAATCTTTCCCGTCCTTTGAAGAGGAGTATGCAAGAGCCTGCCAGGCGCCAGGCGCCTGCTGAACATGAGATCAATTCGAGTCCCGAGCGCTTCTCGGAAGGAGGAGCGCCTTCGGTAGTAAAGAGGGCGAGAATACAGTCAGACTCTGGGACTGGAGGAGATCCTAGAGCGCCCTTACAGATCTCCCTCTCCTAATTCGGAAGATTCCTCAACCAAGAAAATTTTGAAGAATATGCAAGAGCAATTAGCCTTGCTAGTAGGAACTCGTTATAAGGAGCCTACTCGTAAGAAGGATGATAGTCTCCTATTAAAAGATCTAAAGAACTATCTCCTGCCAGGCGCGACGCATCCTTCAGGGGAGTTGTCGCACAGGCGGCCATCTCTGGGGGGGGCGGTGCGCTAGACAGGCGAGAAGTAGGAAAGGAAGCTACTCCTGTCAAGAGTAGGGCGCCAACCAGAAGCCAGACTCCGAGTAGGCGTAACGAGCCAGGACAACATTCAAGATCTTCAATCAAGCGCCAAGAGCTGGATGAAGAAGAAGATCCTGTTAGGAGTAGAGCACTTATAAGACGGAAAGCGCCTACTAAACATCAGACGGATACTCCTCCCAAGCACCAGGAGTATTCTGAACTAAATACTCCTCCCAGGCACCAGGGGTATTCCGAAGATTATACTCCTCCCAGGCGCCAGGAGTATTCGGAACTTAATACTCCTACCAAACGCCAGGAGTATTCTGAACAAAATGCGCCTAATAAAGGCCAGGAGTATTCGAGGCGCTCTGCGCCTGACAAGCAGCCAGGAGGATTCCAGGGAGCGCGTTACTCCTCCCATGGCGCCAGGAAGTTTTACGAAGCTTATACTCCTCCCAGGGCCGCAAGGAGTATGCGGAACTTAATACTCCTACCACGCGCCAGGAGTATTATGAACATAATTGCGCCTACGAGGTCGCCAGGCGCCTGCTGAAAGCCAGGAGTATTCGAGGCGCTTTGCGCCTGCCAGGCAGGCCCGGGCGCCTGATGACAAGGCGCCTGCCAGGCGCCAGGCGCCTGATGAAAATGCGCCTGCCAGGCGCCAGGCGCCGAGAAAATGCGCCTGCCAGCCAGGCGCCTGCTGAGCCAGGATATTCGAGGCGCTTTGCGCCTGCCAGGCGCCAGGAGGATCCCAAGCACGCTACTCCTCCCAGGCGAGATACTCCTGCTGTACACCAGGCGCATTCCTCGTATGAACCTGACACTCGTAAGAGAGTAAGAGAAGAGTCAGTAGAAAGGAGAGAGCCTTCTCCTTCCGAGCCTCTTAACCCAGAAGATGCCTCGGAGGACGAAATGAAGGAAGGATCTTCTAATTATAAAGTCCTTTCGTCCCTTCTGTTGGAGGAATATGGAGACTCTTTGACACCAGCTGCTCCCCCTTCACCACGTTCGCAGTTTTCGAGCACGAAAACACTCAAGTCTTCCTCTTTCCTTAAAATGAAGCCTGCCATTTCTATGAGGAGAGCGCTACAATCTCTTGACTCCTGGTTCAAGAAGAAGAAGGAGTTAGGAAGGACGGTCCTTTTGTATGCCTCCCGCCAAACTTACAGGGAGGAAGAGGAATTTGGTACGAAACGGGAGAGGATGGGATGGGTTGTCTCTGTCCGTTTCACGCCGAATCAGATTTCTCGAGTTTGGTGGATTCGTCGAGAAGGCACGCCTTGAATGCAGCGAAGGTTACATGGGGGCTTTCGGAAACGGACCACCTCATCAAGGGTCTATTTCACACCTTAGAAGTTTTTAACTTCTTAGATTGGTCCCTTGGGGTTCTGGCCAAGAAATCTCAAGAAATGAAGTCAACTCGACCCAGAAACCCTGAATTGCATCCTAGCCTGCATTGATAAGGCTGTTCAGGATGGATCAGCTGAGTATGCTCGCTATATGGTGCAGGAGTTTTAAAGAAAAGAGCGGTGCACAGTGCTTTCCTCACAAAGGCCGTCTCTCATTCGCAGAGAGCCGCCTTAATTGTTTGCGCCTCTCTCTGAACACCTTTTTCCCTCGCAGTTGGTGAAGGACATCGCGCATTCTCTGACGGAAAAGGCCACCCAGGATCTCCTTAGACAATCATCAAGGAAGAGTAGGCCTGTGGCTAGTGAGGAGAAGAAAGTGGCTCGCCCAGCTCAGAAACAGCCCTTTCGAGGAGGTCTTCCAACTAGACCGATCGCCAGAAGGAAGTCAACCGATAAGAGGGGCAGGGCTTCCTTCCGTGCCTTTAAGAAAGGGAAGTGAGAGTTCTGTCCTCAGACACCCGTAGGAGCCAGGCTACAGTATTTTGCGAAAGCCTGGGAAGACTTAGGAGCCAACACTTGGACGATGTCGATTATCAAGAAGGGGTATCGCATCCATTCAAGGACATTCCTCCCTTGACAACATCTCCGAGGGAATTGTCCGCCAGATACAGGGACCCAGATGATGACGGACACTCTTCGTCAAATGGTGGAACAGATGTGGGAAAAAAGGGCAATAGAACTTGTACTGGATTGCAACTCCCCGGGTTTTTACAACCGCTTGTTTCTTGTAACAAAAGCCTCGGGGGGTGGATGGAGACCGGTACTGGACGTAAGTGCGCTGAACAAATTTGTCGAACAACAGAAGTTCAGCATGGAAAACGTCTGCCTCAGTCCTTGCAGCACTACGGCAAGGGGATTGGATGGTGTCCAATAGAACCTTCAGGACGCATACTTCCACATCCCGACCATCCACCATTCGTCGAGGAAAGTACCTTCGATTTATGTTCGAAGGAAGAAATTATCAGTTCAGGGCCCTGTGTTTCGGCCTGTCCACGGCTCCTCAAGTCTTCACAGACGTGATGAAAATGTAGCGAGACATACACTTGAAGGGATAAATGTCTCAATGTACCTGGACGACTGGCTCATCAGGAGCCAGGTCTCAAAAAGCAGTTGTTTTGGAGGACCTGTTAATAACACTGGAGTTGACAAAGTCTTTGGGACTGATCGTGAACCTCGAGAAGTCTCGATGATCCCCAGCCAGAACGTGTTTATCTGGGGATTCAGATGGATTCTCGGGGTTTTCGAGCTTTTCCATCGCAAGAGAGACTAAAGAAAGGCTGTGCCACAGTATCGAACTTTCTAGGGAAAGAGCGCACTTCGGCGAGGGAATGGCTGAGCCTTCTGGGAACCCTTTCCTCGCTCGAACAGTTCTTTCTCCTAGGGAGATTACATCTTCGACCGCTTCAGTTCTTCCTAAGAAGAAGTTGGAGTTGGAAGACAGGTCAGCTATCGGATACGTTTCCAATATCGGAAGAAATAAAACATCATTTGAAGTGGTGGTTGCTTCCACTAAAGGAAAACAAAGGAGTGTCCCTGCAAGTACGGAACCCAAGCCTGACATTGTTTTCAGACGCCTCGGAGGCGGGCTGGGGTGCAACATTGGGACCCAGAGAAGTGTCAGGCACCTGGTCGGCAGAACAGGTGTCATGGCACATAAATTGCAAAGAGCTCTTAGCAATTCACCTGGCGCTAAAGAGCTTCGAACACTTAGTCAGAGGCAAAGTCGTGCAGATAAATTCGGACAA
Source organism: Macrobrachium nipponense (assembly GCF_015104395.2). Lineage (NCBI taxonomy): Eukaryota > Metazoa > Arthropoda > Malacostraca > Decapoda > Palaemonidae > Macrobrachium > Macrobrachium nipponense. The sequence goes on along the minus strand of NC_087207.1, from coordinate 36,692,735 downwards.
TACGACAGCTCTGGCTTATGTCAAGAAGCAAGGAGGGACGCACTCTTTTGCTCTGTACGAGCTGGCACGGGATCTACTGATTTGGGCGAACCAAAGGAGGTAATTCTTCTAACAAGGTTTGTTCAAGGGGAGAGGAATGTGAGAGCGGACAGACTGAGCAGGAGATTCCAGGTCCTTCCCACAGAATGGACACTCCACTCAGAAGTCTGTCAGAGCCTGTGGCGCCTTTTGGGGGAAGCCTCAAATAGATCTTTTCGCCACATTCCTCTCCAAAAGGATAGATACATTTTGTGCCCTGGTGGAGGATCCCCGGGCTTATGCAACAGACGCCTTTCTCCTGGACTGGTCAGGAGTAGACGTTTACGCTTTTCCCCCGTTCAAGATTCTGGGGGAAGTAGTCAGAAAATTCGTGGCATCCGAAGGAACCAAGATGACTCTGATCGCTCCGTATTGGCCAGCTCAAATCTGGTTCACAGAGGTGATGGAATGGACAGTGACTTCCCCAGATCTCTTCCAAACAGAATAGATCTGCTCAAACAACCCCTTCTTCGAGAGGTACCATCAAAATCTACCCGCTCTTGCTCTGACTGCCTTTCGACTATCGAAAAGACACCATCGTCAGAGCGAGAGGGGTTTTCTCGCCAGGGTGCAGCAAATGCAATTGCTAGAGCCCGAGATCATCTACGAGGCGAGTGTACCAATCGAAGTGGGAAGTTTTCAGAAACTGGTGTAGGTCGAAGAGCTGTCCTCTTCCAGTACCTCTGTGACCGAAATTGCAGATTTCCTTCTGTTTCTTAGACAAAAGTCGCATCTCTCGGTACCAACTATTAAGGGGTACAGGAGTATGCTCTCAGCAGTCTTTAGAAACAGAGGATTAGATCTAACGAATGAACAAGGATTTGCACGACCTCATTCGTTTTCATTCGAAACATCTAAATCACGCGAACCTAAGGTTCCAAGCTGGAACTTAGATGTAGTTCTTAAATTTCTTTCATCAGATGAATTCGAACCACTTCACACTGCTTCGTTCCGTAATATCACTAGAAAGTGTTTGTTTCTGATGTCTCTTGCAACGGCAAAAAGAATCAGTGAGTTGCACGCCCTTGAATCAAGAGTTGGCTTCAAAGGAGACTCAGCAATTTGTTCATTTCAGTCCCTTTTTCTGGCCAAAAATGAAAACCCTTCGAATCCCTGGCCCAGGAGCTTCGAAGTTAAAGGACTTTCTAGCTTGGTGGGCAGAGAGGCAGAAAGATCCCTGTGCCCAGTTTAGAGCTCTAAAATTTTATCTGGACAGGAAGAAGCAGTTGGGGGGTTCGCAGAAAAGTCTTTGGTGCTCAGTGAAAGACCCCAAGAGAGCAATGTCCAAGAACGCATTAGCCTTCTTTGTGAGAAGTGTTATCACAGAAGCTCATAAGAAGTGTCCAGATGATTCGTTTAATCTCCTAAGAGTGGGAGCCCACGAAGTTAGAGCAATCGCAACCTCGGTGGCGTTCCAAAGAAATATGTCACTAAAGAACATTTTGGACACAACTTATTGGAGATGCAACTCGTGTGTTTGCATCCCATTATTTAAAAGACGTACGAGTTACGTATGATAAATGCTTTTCGTTAGGTCCGTTTGTGTCAGCACAGACGGTTCTGGGTAAAGGAGAAAGCACCAATCCTTAAAATTATGTACGTAACCCTCTTGTCGGATGTGTTCTCGGGTTTTCGGTTTATGGGAGTGTCAGTAGTCGCACAGGCGGCCTTCACTTCTCTTTATTTGAAAATCGAGTGACATCTGACTATTAGAGGGGTACAAAAATTTGTTATTTTTGTATGTATGATTTTCGAGTTTGTGGTTTGTTTTCAAAGAGTTTGGGGATAACTCTAGGCGATCTTAGAACTAACACGGGTTAGGATCGGGTGATCGGGATTGGTTGTGTGCTCCTTAAATAGTGCGTGTTGTCATATAAGCGGATGTGCTCCCATTGACAAACGCCAATTAGGATTCTGTCGAGTAAGTGGAAGAGACCCCATCGACAGATTCCACAAGAATTCTTGGCCACAGATCACTATCTCGCTAAGGTTCTTGAGATGAAGCAGACTCCTAGGCAGTAGCCACGAGTCTTCCATCTAAGAAGGTAGGCAACTAAGGTTTATTTATACCTACAACATATGTTGTTTACCTGTCTAGTCAGTTAGTTAGCTGTCTCTTGCCCTCCACCAAAGGGTGTCAATCAGCTATGTATATATCTGACAGGTAAGTTGAATGTATGAAAATGACATTGTTATGATACAATAAAGTTTCATACATACTTACCTGGCAGATATATACAATTAAAGACCCACCCAGCCTCCCCGCAGGAGACAGGTGGAAGAGAGAATATGATTAGAAAACGGAATAGTTCCTAGCCCTGCCACCCAGAGCAGGGCGGTAGATCACCTGACCTACCTGTAGCGAGTGCCGCGAAATTTGAAATTCTGTCGGGAACGACGGAGTCTATAGCTATGTATATATCTGCCAGGTAAGTATGTATGAAACTTATTATTGTATCATAACAATGTCATTTTAGCCCAGTGCGTCCTCGTTCTCCTCCGCCTCAGGAGTCTCGTAAGGAAGCGGAGACTAAGGAAGTTCTGCGAGACATGCAGGAGAAATTAGCAGTGATTGTTAAATCATGGGAATATCCTGAACAACCTTTGGCTAGACGTAAGGACTCGTCTCTCCCGTTAAGTCTTCCAAGAGGACGCAGGACGTACAGTTGCCTCCTCGTTCTCAGGCGGGATCTTCTCGTAACCCAGGACGCAGTGCGTCCTATAGGAAGGACGTATCTCCGACACGGCAGGACGCAAGAGGAAGAGTGATGGACGCATGTTATGGAGGACGCAGGACGCAGGCGGCAGCATGTGGATACATCTTTCCGACAAGGAAGAGAGGGGTTTTACAAGGAGGCAGTTCCGCATTCGCTCTCCAGGCAAACGGTGGATAAGGATCCTGCTATGGAGAGTCATCAGGATCTTGGCTTTCAAGATATTTCTTCTCAGGAGGAAGACTTCGTTGAGTTTTCGGAAGAGACAAGAATGTGGAAGCTCCTTCCTCGGACTACAAGAAGCTAACCGAGTGCCTCCTTTCATTGTTTGAAGGAGATTTTCAACCTTCAGCCCCGCCATCTCCTCTATCTCAATTTTCGAAGACGAAAACAGCCAAGAAATCTTCTTTTTGAAAATGACCTTGTCGATTTCAGCGAAGAAAGCCCTTCAACGTTAATGAGTGGTTGAAGGAGAAAGAGAGAGTCGGGGAAGACTTCTTTTGCTTTCCCACCGGCCAAATTGGCTTCAAAGTCTGGTGTTTGGTACGCTACGGGGGAAAGTCTTGGCCTGGGAGTTCCTGCCTCCTCCCAGGGAGACTTTTCTAATATAGTGGACAGCTCCCGTAGGAATGCCTTACACGCAGAACCAAAGTGTGGTGGACTTCTTCAGAGTTCGATCATTTACTCAAGGGTATTTATCGGACTTTTGAAGTTTTTAATTTTCTTGATTGGTCGTTGGGTGCATTGGCTCCGACTGCAGAGATGGGAGATTCTTCAGACTCGGATTTGCCTAGAAGTATCATGTCCTGTATGGATAAAGCCTTAAGGGATGGAGCTAATGAACTTGCTTCACTGTTTACAGCAGGCGTTCTAAAGAAGAGGTATCTTTTGTGCTCGTTCGCTGTGAAAGGAGTCTCGAATGCGCAAAAGTCGGAGTTGATGTTCTCCCCACTTTCAGGACAACTTTTTCCACAGGATATCATTAAGGATATCGCGCTTTCCCTTACTCAGAAGGCTACGCAGGATCTGCTGACGTCTTCAGTAAGGAAGTATTTACCCGCTAAGGTAGTGAAGAAGACACCGAAGGAAACAAGGACAGCACAGCAGCCCTTTCGGGGTAGGACTTTTTTCCCGACCAGCCTTAGAGGGAAAAGAGTTCCAGCCAAAAGAGGTTCGAAAACCTCAACCAAACAATGATTTAGAAGTCCTCCAGACGTGTGTTGGGGTCAGACTTTTAGACTTCTGGGAAGTCTGGCAAAACAAAGGAGCGGATCCTTGGTCTGTAAGGGTAGCGAAGGAAGGCTACAAGATCCCCTTCCTAAAGAAACCTCTCGCTACAGCTCCGAGAGCCCTAGGGGCTCATTACATCGATTTAGAGAAGAGAGAAGCTCTTTGGCATCAAGTTGTCAGTATGTTAGAGAAGGGAGCCATAGAACCTGTTCTGGATCACGAATCCCCAGGTTTTTACAACCGTCTTTTTCTGGTACCGAAGTCATCAGGAGGTTGGAGGCCAGTACTGGACGTAAGTCAGTTAAACTTGTTCGTAGAAAAGACCAAGTTTACGATGGAGACGAACGATTCAGTACTGGCAGCGTACGACCAGGGACTGGATGGTAAACGCTGGACCTTCAGGATGCATATTTCCATATTCCGATTCATCTTAAGGTCCAGGAAATATTTGAGATTCGTGATCCAGGACAAGATATATCAATTCAGAGCCCTTTGCTTCGGGCTTTGCACGGCCCCTCAAATCTTTACAAGGATGATGACGAACGTGGCGAAGTGGCTTCATTTGTTAGGAGTTAGAGTCTCTCTCTACTTGGACGATTGGCTCATAAGAGCACAATCAAAGCAGCAATGTCTGGAGGACATGGACCTCACATTGGATTTAACAAAGCAGCTGGGGCTGATGGTGAACCTGAAAAAGTCACATCTGAGCCCCACACAGGAGCTAGTTTATTTGGGGATTCTGATATCCTCAGTGACTTTTCGGGCTTTTCCGTCACCCGAAGGCAGACCATGTGCCTTCGGAAGTGCAAGAATTCCTATCGAAAGACCAATGTTTCGGCGAGAGAGTGGATGAGCCTGCTGGGGACACTCTCTTCGTTAGAACGGTTCATTTCCCTAGGGAGACTTCACATGAGGCCCTTACAGTTCTTTCTGAACGAAGTCTGGCCAAGAAGATCGCAACCAGATTCCTTCCTGTTTCCAATTCCTTTGAAGATAAAGGAGGAACTAAAGTGGTGGCTAGCCCCGGGAAGGTTAGCAGAGTACGTCACTCCAGCAGAGGAACCCAGACCTGATATTATTTTCCGACGCATCAGGCGCAGGCTGGGGAGCGACGCTGGGCCCTCGAGAGGAGTCCAGGCCTTGGAACGAAGAAGAGAAAGCTTGGGCACATAAACAGGAAGGAACTGAAGGCGATCTTCTTGGCTCTGAAAGCGTTCTTCAGACCGTGGATCAGCGGCAAAGTGGTGCAGATCAACGCGGACAATACCACAGCTCTGGCATACATACGAAAACAAGGCGGAGGGACCCACTCGTTTTCTCTTTGCAACTTAGCGAAGGAGATTCTTCTGTGGTCGGAGAGAGAAAACGTCACCCTGCTCACCAGGTTCATTCAAGGGGAGAGAACGTCAGAGCGGACCTGTTGAGCAGGGAGGGACAAGTGCTTTCCACGGAGTGGATATTGCATCATCAAGTATGCCAGAGGCTGTGGAACCTTTGGGGCAGACCAGTGGTGGATCTTTTCGCTACCGCAACGACGAAGAGGTTACCGAACTACTGTTCTCCAGTCCCGGACCCTCTTGCAGTCGCAGTAGATGCCTTCCTACTAGATTGGACGGGGCTAGACGCGTACGCATTTCCCCCGTTCAAGATTTAGGAAGGCTAATGAAGAAATTCAGAGACAGTCAAGGAACAAGGCTGACTCTAATAGCTCCATACTGGCCGGCCTAAACGTGGTTCACAGAGGTACTGGAATGGACAGTGGATTCTCCGAGAATTCTACCCACGAGAGTAGATCTTCTCAAACAACCCCACTTCGACAGGTTCCACAAGAACACCCTCGCTCTGGGTCTGACTGCATTCAGACTATCGAAAGACTTGTCAGAGCGAGGGGGTTTTCTAGAGAAGCAGCGAAGGCAGTTGCGAGAGCACGAAGACCTTCAAAAAAAACTATCAAAGTGTACCAGTCAAAGTGGGAGAACTTCCGAAAATGGTGTAAGAATCGGAAGATTTCTTCATCCAGTACCTCTGTGACCCAAATTGCAGATTTCCTTCTGTATCTGAAGAAGGAAGTGGGTTTGGCAAATCAAACCATTAAAGGTATAAATGTATGTTGTCTGCAGTGTTTAGGCACAGAGGTTTAGATCTTGTCCAATGACGCAGATCTTAGAGATCTTCTCAGATCTTTAATACGAAGAAGAACGACTTTGCAGAGCTCCTTCTTGGAATTTGGATGTCGTTCTCAAATTCTTAGAAACGGATAGGTTTGAACCTATGGACAGTGCTTCCTTGCGAGAGCTAACGAAGAAAACTATTTTCTTGGTAGCCTTAGCTACAGCTAAAAGGATTAGCGAGCTGAAAGCTATTAACAAACAAGTAGGATGGAAGCACAACAAAGCAGTTTGTTTGTTTCAAGAGGAATTCTTAGCCAAGAATGAGAATCCTTCGCATCCGTGGCCAAGGTCATTTGAGATTGCAGGACTGGCTGATCTAGTAGGTCAAGCAACAGGAAAGGGTTCTTTGCCCAGTAAGAGCTTTACGTTATTACGTAGAAAAAACAAGAAGCATTAGAGGGGACTTCAGGTTTCTCTGGTGTTCTGTCAAAGATCCTACTAGACCTATGTCTAAGAATGCTATGGCTTTTTTCTTAAGAGAAGTCATTAAGGAAGCGCATTTGCTTTGCCAGGGAAGAATGCTTCGGATTGCTTAAATTAAAGCTCACGAGGTGAGAGCGGTAGCTACGTCCTTGGCATTCAGAAAAAAATTTAGCCCTCAAGGACATTATAGATTCTACGTTTTGGAGGACAAATTCGGTATTTGCCTCGCATTACCTAAGAGACGTGAAGACAACTTTTGATAATTGTCAAACGTTAGGCCCGTTACGTATCCTCAGGTACAGTACTGGGCAAAGGAGTTTCCCCACCCCATAACCTACTAACATGCTAGGCTATTATTTAAATAGGTTATAGTGTTTTTATGGTTGTCTGAGAAGGTTATTACCTGCTCAGTTTTTTGGTGTATTGTTTTGTTATAGTGTTTGTGTGTGGTTCAGGTGATTAACTTTCCTAGCATGAATGCCCATGTTAAATGAGGGCTAGGGTTCTCTGTCAGCAAATTGGTCATGTCCAGTTGTCAGACCCTTGTTATTAGCTTTCTCAACAAACAGGTCACATCCTAGTTGAGAGCTACTAAGGTTTAGCAAGCTAAGAGGCAGGACTACGAAGTCAGCTACCTTAGCAGGTAAGGAACCTAATAGTAATTTTAAAAATTAGTTAATTTTTAAATTATGACGATGTTGCTGTCTATGACCCACCTCCAAATGTGTCAATCAGCTATATATATACCTGCCAGGTAAGTGTCATGCATAAAAATGATATTGTTATGATACAATAAAGTTTTATGCATACTTACCTGGCAGGTATATATATTAAATCCCACCCTCCTCCCCTCAGGAGACAGGGTTTTCAGAGAAAATCTGAGGAAAACGGGAATGGTTCCGAGCACCAGCGCCACGGGAACGGGGTGGCCATTACCTGAACTACCAGTGTACTAGCGGTTGCCGCGAGCTTTTGAAATTCCTGCCAGTGCGACAAGAGGATAAGCATATATATACCTGCCAGGTAAGTATGCATAAAACTTTATTGTATCATAACAATATCATTTTTGGTAGCTGCTGTGAGTCCTCAAACACACCCATTTTCTTTGATGAAAAGTCATGGGACTGGGGTGAACATCTGTCTTGTACAGACCTGGCATTTAATGAGGAAGATAGCCCACATATGCTCTGTTGTAATATCTGTACCAGTAGGTTGTAGAGAAACCCGAGGCAGTCACTGTAGGAAGGAGATAGAGCCCTCCTGTCCTGACCTTTATATTCTGTCTCTGTGCCAGTAGCACTATTCTGGCCGAGACCAACTACAGCATAAAAGAATTTGTAATTGGTTGGTCTGTCTTATGGGGCCCAAGGGGGGACCATGAGAGTGTAACTCCTTTGAGGACAAACAGTGACTATCAAAAATAGGTTTTTCTAACTTTAAAACCTGATTTATATAACTTTGGGTTGAACTTTAGAATCCATTATTATTATTATTATTATATATTATTATTACCTCCATCATGGAGGCTATTTTTAGTTTGGGCTTCTTTGTTTGTCTGTTAGCATTATTATGTAGTCATTTAGGTGTTTAAAATTTTTTTACCAAAGGTCAACCTTCTTACTAGCAATAAGTGATTCTCTTTAGAGAGAAATAGGTATGTAACTTTGAAGAATGGTCCTGTTGGTGAGTGGATTGATCACCCTTGTTTTAAAAGTTCCAGGCTAAAGAAACTTGATACAGTAACCAACTTTGATCATTACATGTAGTGGTACAGAATCAATAAAATTTTTGTCAGTAGGCTGTGCATTGTTCACATAATATGTGGTGATGGAAATAATGATACAAGTTTGATTTTATTTGCAAAGACTGACAAATATAAAACAATATAATACAGAGCAAAATAATTTAGAATTTGAAGTAATTCTGAACCAGTTCACACAACATGGATGTTGAAATTCTCTGGTAAGGTAAATGATCATAATCTTGGATGAAATAAGTACTTGAAACCACAGCTATCAAAGTTAGAATATTTTATAACTGATGCATAAACATCATTTACTGTTTTATGGCACCTTTCATAGTGTTTTGCATAGCACACAGTTGGTAGTGATAGTAATTCTAGACAGCTGTTCTTCCTAAGTTGTCCAATGTCTTTAATTTGTTCCCATTTCCACATCTTATTAATGGAGAAATCCTTTCTGCTAGCCATATGAAAGCCTGGAAGTGTGACTTTGTGGTCTCATTGAGCTAATTTGTAATATGCATTGTGTAATGTTAACCTCACAGAACTTAGTTATATTAGCTCATTGTGTGCCAGGGGTGATCTTAATGCTCATCAGCACATCTTGAGTTTATTGTTCTTTGATTTTCTTATATCTTCCACTTCATGCATGAGGTTAATTGAAATCTTGTCCTAAAGACTATGGTACGTATATGATTCTCTTATACTGTATAGTATAGAAGGTGTTGTGATTATATCTTTTGTTAAAGTCCGATTACTGAATGTAAATGCATTATTAAAACTTCCAAAGTGATTTGTAAAGTATCAGTATTAAATTTGGCATTTTATAGTGTGGCATTGATGAAGGGTTAAAGGGTTATCGGGTATAGAAACCATTCCATTAAAGTGACTTGACTCTGGTGACTGATCTGTAGCCATATGATCTCTTTCCTTTTTTATTGAGCAATCTGAGCTTTGGCCATGATTTATTTTTTATAATGAGCAATCTGAGTTGTGGCCATATGATTTCTTTTTATTTATTCAGCAATTTGAGCTGTGACCATATGATTTTTTAAAATTTTTATTGAGCAGTCATCATTTTCCTATCATAGCTTGGTTATTGACTGGTAAAAATTCATTCAGTCCTTCAAGATGAAAGGGAAACTTGAGGTGTGTGTAATGTTTATATCTTAGCAAACATTTACAATATATTGTGGATATCAATTTGTATTTATACAAGTTATTCTACAATAGAGTTAATATTCCAGTAAGATGATTGATACTTCTCATTTTGTTTTGAGTACGGTACATGACTGTTGGGGTGACATCTACCACCATAAAGGGAAATTCATTTTGATGAGTATTATATTTAAGGTGGTTTTGTGATCTAATCTTTTAAAACAACATTTTCATGTAGTTATTCATTTATAAAGTAATGTTTAAAAGATTGAACGAGGTGAATTTGTTGTCATTTGTTTCCAGTCATGGTTTCAGAACATAATCCGGTTATGAAATCTTTTACAGTTCCATCCAGCACTTGTGGTGTGGAGCATTGTCTTGTGTCTGTTGGGCAGAGCCTTCAATATCTTCCCACTTTCCTGGGTTGTGAATAAGTTCCGTGACCACAAAATCAATTACAAGATGATGTTTATTATGTGGTTTAGTGGTAAGTGTTTGCATTTTGATTAAAAAGAATGATTTACAGAAACAAACCTCTAATTTAGACCAAGATTGTTCTCTGGATAAATAGTTATTTTTGGGGTAATTTACCTATGTTAATTCTGTCTTGCAAAAGTCATAATAATGAATAGACATAAATGATAATTGCATAACAATAACTACACTGGATGAAGAAGTAACTAATTGAATGTATAGTACAGTAGTGCAATGGTTGACTATTAACTTCTAAAATAAAAATGTTTATATAATTTGTTAGATTTCTGAAAATTCTTTACTCTTTACTGAATCCTACAGTAGTGAGTTATAAGAATTTTAGCAAATTATACTTCCTGTACTTATTAATTTACACTCAGTGATTGCTTGGGTATATTATTAATTTATACTCAGTGATTGCTTGGGTATATTACACTACATGCAGTCAGTATATTTCATCTCCTATTGTCTTTTTTTTGTTTTTGTTTATAGTACTGTATATGCAGTTTCCCTAATGAAATATTCCTTCTGATGAGTAACAAAGACTCCCTAGCATAGTGAAAAGTTTCTGGACATCCCACAGCTAACGATAATTTCACATAGTTTCTAGTCTTAATTAAACAGCACTTTATTGCAAACAGTGAGCAGGGAGATAGTGTCTAGTGGCATCATGTTGTTTGGCCATACTGTAGCCGCCAAAGATGCATGCGACACACGAGTTAAAGCTGATCATCAGTAGGCATGTCATCATCAAATTTGTTAAGATAATTATTATTTGAAAAGTCTTTAGTGAAGTTAGATCAAATATCAGTAAAAAAGTCTTGATTCATCATTTTAATGAGAAGAATGGAAAGAAATAAATTTCATAATATGTATTACTAATATTGTAAACAGTCTTGAATGTACGATGACAAATTTTATGAATACTATTTCCAAATGAGTCAATGATTTTTCAATTTAGTGCTCAGCAAATCTAAAGAGAGGCTGAATAAACCTATTATAAACTTCAGAGAACCCCATTTCTCCTCAAGGAAAATGCTAGGAACTCCATGTTGTTTTGAAATTGCTGTATTGGTTCAGCATGTGGTGAGGTTAGTGAGGCATCAAATTGCTTCGCTCCTCCAGTGTTGCCACCCACATAAGAGCTGTCAAATTTCATGATTAGCGGCAAGTAGCGCTGCTCGCTGCTTGCAGTGTGGCTGTATCCTCAGTCACTATGGAGTGGGATGTGTTTACTTCCTACTGATATTGTAGTTCAGGCATATTATGATTACATGAGGCTGTACTGAACAGTTTTTTTTTATAACATGAGCATGTTTTTCATTCAGATCCATTAGTCATAAGGGATTGGCATTCTTCCCACTTCCCACACACATTCTGTTAGTTCTTTCTGTATTGTGCACAGTGGAATGAATGATACACTGTAATGTAAGTTAGGATACAGGCAGTAGATATATTTATTTTCCTTGCACAACAGGTTGGTGTGACTTAGAATTTCTGAATGGCGATAAAGCATGTTATGACGAATGGGTTAATTAGAAAAATAGATGTTTTTGCAGTATATGTATTGTATAAAATTAGTGTTTGCAAAGAAATTGTGACACACTTCTTCATGTTGGTACACTGCCATATTAATTTTTGTACTTAATATCATGAAGATTTGGTTTTAGTGGTTTTCATTTATTCTTTATCTTTCCTCCTTGTTTTAGATTGATTTTACTTGTGTTCTCCCCTGAGATATTTTTAATGTCCTTATGAATACTGGTGTGGTATCAGTTGGCCAATGATAGTAGTATGGTGCTTCTCAGTGTTATTTCCCCAGATTCTGTCATTTTATTGCCAGACATTGCTAATATGTACCTGGTTGTCTAGGAGATAGATCTTGAAGATATGCACAAAATAGCTGCACATTAGCCTTGGCAATTTGCCTTCTGTCTTTGGTATTGTATCATTTGTTAGTCTGTGTTGAAGCCAGCAGACCATTTGTATGGTAGTTAGGTATCTTGGTACATAGATTTCAGAACATGGCATAAAAGGTTTTAAAAGTATAATGTGATGGTATATACCAACCATATACGTATAACCTATTTCTCTGTACTATGCTTAAATCATGATAGTACTACAGTACAGTGAGTAGTTTTATGAAGTTATTTCATAAGCAATTTTCTCTTAAATCATTTTTATTAAGTACGTACTATATGCAAATCATGGCTCTTGATTTGTCAGTGAGTTGTGATTGTACTGTAAATTTTAAAAAATACTTTATTTTAAAGTTATCTGTTTTACAGGTTTACGAGGGGCTATTGCATATGCTCTAGCTCTGCACTTGGAGTTTAGCGATGAAAAACGTCATGTTATTGTTACAACTACGCTTATAATTGTGCTCTTCACAATATTTTGTTTAGGGGGTTCCACAATGCCACTCATAAAGGTAGGTGTTATTACCAAGATTTTAGTGATTTCTGTTACCGTATTAACCAACAGCCCCTATAAAACTTTTATAGCACTATTGTTTCTTATTTTAATAATTTAGTTTCAGGATAAAATGTTGAATGATTCACAAAATGTGAAATACGTATCGTGGTTTGTCATTCATTCATACAGTTGTTGAATTTTGAATACCAGTATATATGTAAGTGATTACATAATAAAAATATGGAATGTTATTCCATATATGTAAAAAACTAAAACTAAAGAGGTCAACCAGATTGCTTGCAGGAACGTGATCAGACCAGAGACGATAAAGATGATGTATACAATAAAGTAGGCTAAGTTGACATGCCGTCACCTGTGGTCATTCATTTGTTTTGGAACATTAATCCAAGCTTCCTGCTTGAGACAACTACCGCGACCTATAATTCAAACGGCCTACGTGATTAGTAATGTGTCTCATTTTGTTTGTATGTTCATATGTTCGAGCTACTGTCTGCTTCCTTTATGACTTGTAACCGAGATGGTAGTCAGAACAGAATTAGCCATCATCATTGGCAGAAGCGATCAAGCCATCGTCATTGGCAGACCTGTACAATCCTATATTCATCATGTAATCTCAGAGAATAGAAGTATATTTTGTACTCAGTGTTTTCTACTAGAACCTCACATCAGAAAGATATCATCATGAGTTTAACACATCGTCGTCATAACGAAAGAAGATACTTACTTCGTTAGTTATCATCAAACCCCAAGACACTCCAATGAGTATGGAAGTGCATAACCAACCGACTTAGTGTAAGATTATCGCAAGTCTAACATTACCTCATAGGGCTCCTTATTATACAAGGCAACAGCCCTAATATATATGAATACTTGCACTGTACATTTGTTTTTTTTTTTAAACTTTTACACGGGCATTACCATCTCTTACATTTTGTGCTCATATCATCATAGGTTTATTTTAGCAAGAAATTTTTAGTAGTAAGTATTGTACGTATATCTATTAAGAGACCTTTGATGTATATTTTTAGTTGCATAAGTTTTTCTATTTCTTATTTAATTTTAAAATATATTTTAGATACTTTTTTATTTTCCTGAATGAAAATGCAGTCACTTGAATTTTTCTTTGAATTGCTGTAAGTGAATTTGTAGCCTAGAAATTTTTGTTTTGATTTAACAAACCTTGTTCTTAAACGAGTACTGGCATTACATTCATTTAAAGGGAAATATGAAGTGTGTGAAATGTTTATGATCTCACTTTCAGTATCTGAAGGCTGACAAGAGGCAGAAGCATCGACGACAAAAGGAAGCAGATAAGGAACTAACACTTAGTAAAACCAGGGAGTGGGTAAGTGGCTTCTTTTTGCGTGGTTTGGTATTAATTTATATAACCTTTGAAATATGGAACTGTGAAGCTCTGCTTTGTGATCTGCTGTTGATTCATAGATAAGAAAAGTAACTCTTAAATTCTTGTAATTGTTCCAGTAAGAATCTCAGTATTTTTTTTAAAGTAATTCCTATAATGTCAGCAAAGAAAGAATGCAAGGGCACTTTCCAACATGTCATCATAGCAATGGATTTTCTTACCCAAATGTAATTAGGATTCTGCTGCAAAGTCTGTTATGCATTGACTTTACCTATAAATCATTTCTGCATTGAAGGGATTATAGTGCAAAATAAGAACATTTATGTAAGGGGTACCTTTATCGTAAATCTAACTAACTATGGCCAGTGAACACTGTTCTCACCTCCCAATATTTTTTAGGTATTCATGGAAGAGGATTATATGAGGCCGTCACTCAAACAACCGTCTATCTGCACAAAACAGAAATCGGAGAAAAACGTGATTGAAGTTGTGCAATGTTTACATTATCATATTTCCGTTAATATTTATGCTATGACATCATTCTTTTTTTCAAAATGAAGCTAAAAGCATGCTCTTTACAAATATGTGTGTAAATATTATCTGTCTATCCAAACTGTACCTCAAACAACACCATAACTGCAAAAAACCGAAGTCTGAGAAAAGTAAAATAATAGTTTGTCCATTGGAATGACAGTATATATTGCACATTTATCATTCTAGTTACTCTCACTCTCCCTAGATTATGAACGTGAAAAACTTTTTTTTTCTTTTTTTTGCAATTTCTAAACACAGGTATATAGAAGAAGAGTTGCTGAATTTGAAAGTATGTATAAATCAAAATCCGAAAATTTGCAGATAGGCGGTTGTTCGAGTGACGGCCTCATATGAAGTGCTAAATTTTAATAAGCAGGTGTTTCCTTACTGGATTAGCTTACTTTTACCCCAGTGTAGTCAGTTTACCTATTTGTAACTTGTAGCTGGCTAGTGTAGGACACTTAAAGATGGTGCTCAAGGTATTACATATATATTATAACCTTATCCCTCAACTGCATTGTCTTGTTCATTTTCATTATTTCCATTTAAACTTCTTACTTATTACCAAGCTTAGGTAACCAATCCTGCTACAGTTTTCACCTCTTTAAAAGAAAATTTGTTAGAAATCACCAAGAGAGTGAAGGAGTGAGACTCATTTCGTCTTGCTTTGATAAGTCATTTTGTTGTCGTTCTGAATGGACAACTTTTTGTACTTACAGATGATGAAAGCTCAAGTAAAAATATTGGGAAATGATAATTCAAGATACTTACTTGCAGAATTCATTGACCATAAGGTTATACCGGAACATTTCACTATAACAGTATAAATTTGCTACTTAAGGATTCATGTGCTTAAATACAAATACAATCCCATGTACGTGTATTTAAATACAAATAAAATATTTGACATTAAAATCTGCCTTTCTTAATTATTATTATTTTTTGTTTAAGCAGCCATATCCAACTAAGTCTGATTGGCTGTACCTTTCTGAAAGCACTTAGGTTACTTTTAAGTATTTGGAAAGGGTACATGTGAATGATAATTGTAGTTAAATTTACCATGTCAATCCAGTGCTACAACAGTTAATGTTAGATGTTTATTATTCTTTCAGGGACAAGCTGTAGATTCTGAGCATCTATCCGAATATACAGAAGAAGAAAGTGACACACCCACTGGGCCACAAGTCAGAGGCTTTTTACGTCTAGACCTCTTGTATTTACGTCCCTTCCTTATACGGAAGGTAACCCATCAAGAGGTATGTGATCTTATTCTCAATATGATGGTTTAGGATGAGAGTGTATACAGAGACATGGTTAACCACTAACTGATTTATTATCACAGAATTGTGACAAGACATTGGTTTCTGTGAGTGGAAAAGTAGTATATAGGAAATTAGAACAAGAAGGGCATAATTTTATGATAAGCTGTTTTCTCACACCTGAAAAACACCTAATACAGTAGAGCCTCAGTTCTCGACGATAATTCGTTCCAGAAGGAGCGTCGAAATTCGATTATTTCGAGAACTGAATCAAGTTTTCCCATAAGAAATAACTGAAAATGGATTAATCCGTTCTTGACCATCAGTTATTACCTAACCTTGCCTTTTTATACAATACATTACATGTAAATTACAACTAAATAAGCTAAAAGTTAAATAAATATCATGTTAAAACGTATATTTATAATTTTAAATGTGTAATATACAGTATAAAAGAAAACTACCCTGTGTCCAACTGATTGTTGACCAAGCTCCATAGGCTACCTAGGTAATAGTAAGTAGAACGTAGTGTAGTGGGGTAGGCATAAAACGTGTTGCTAACATAATAAAAGCATTGAAAAGCAAGTCTAATTATTACAGTAAATTAATAAACTATTAAAATTAAACCCAATCTATATTTATCAAAAACTTGCAAAATTTGCCTACAGTAAGTCGGCATTTAAGGATGTAAACAAACCATAGCGCAGCCCTGGTGGGTTTTATATCGGGACTATGGTAGTAAAGAAACCATATCTCGCTATAAGCCAAGAAACATTTACATTCGATATTAATTTATGGTAAATCTTTTACGGAGTCGACTGCAATACTGTATACAAAAATCGCTTGAAAATTATCTTTCAGTAAATGTAATGTTATGATACTAACGATTTTGTTTCATAAATGTCCTTTATAAAAAAAGGTGCGTCTTTTACGGCAAATTGTCCAATATCAGGGCTGGTTTCAAGCTTATTGGACTTTGACAATTATTATGGTAACTGCATGGTACATATATACGTACACAAAAGTAAAAGAATCTTCTTAATGTCTTTAATTACTATACCATTACGTACCAGCATCTCTTGAGTTTAATATCAAGCTAACCTCGTTTTTTTTTTTTTTTTTTTTTTTTTTTTTACGAGGACGCTTTTACGAAGCATACAGATTGCGTTCGTTACCGCGCACGCGTTGCATATGTAAACTGTGTCACTACCAGACCTCATACGTAAACATTGACGTCTTTTTACAGTAGACATAAAAGAATCTTCTTAATTTCTATAATTATTCTATACCATAGCGGCTTCTCTGATTAAGCTAAGGCTAACCTCCTCTTTACCAGCAAGCTTAACAAAGATTAAGATTGCGTTCGCTACCGAACGGCACACGTTACGTATGTGACAGTGGTTTCACTACCAAATCTCACACGTAAACAATGACGTATTTTTACAGTAGACATAAAAGAATCTACTTAATTTCTATAATTAATGTATACCGTAGCGGATTCTGAGTTAACCTAAGGCTAACCTCTTCTTTACCGGCACGCTTAAAAAGCTTAGATTGCGTTGCTACCGAACCGAACATGTTACGTATGTAACTGGTTTCACTACCAAATCTTACACGTAAACATTAACGTATTACAGTACGACATAAAAGATTCTTCTTAATTTCTTGATTACTACGCACTTAATATGGCATAGTAGCTTCTCTGATATAAACTATGACTAACTTCTTCTTTACTGGAAAGCTTAACAAAGCTTAAAGATTGCATTCGCTACCGAACCGCACATGTAACCTACGTACGTAACATTGCCTTCACTCCAAACCTAACACTTAAATACGTATTGCATTTGCTACTGAAACGCGCGTCTCAAGTGTGAGCATGGTTTTAGAATATGTCTACGTTGATACCACCGAAAAAGCAAACGAAATGCGCGCAAGGTGTACAAGACACGACACGTTTGAATGTTTGTAAACATTAGTTGCGACTTTAAACAATGCTGAGTCACTGAGTGGCGTCACCAATGTTACCAACCGTTTTGCTAAATTATGCTAGTCGGTCCAAGCAAGAATTTATGCCAAATATGGTGCAATTTTGTGCCAGAATTATGCTATTAATCTATCATTATCTCATTTCTCTAATACATTTGAGCTAAAACAACGATGTAATGGAAATTTAAAACATTTATATATTAGGTGAAATGATAAAAAGTGACGAACAGACAATATTATAACTAATAATTTGATGATGTTAGGAAACTCGTAATAAAACACCATTTTTCTTTAATAGATCACATACGCAATCACTAGTACACTATTTGATATGCAATCACTATTATACTATTTGACAAATGTGTGAAGATCACACATACAAATGTGAAGAAAAACAACAAGTTTTACTTATTACTGCATCATTATCATGCCACTCGGAACCATTTTTTCTTTAACAGGTCACATAAACAATTAATAAATACTTGAAAATGTGTGAAAATTACTTCAAATATAACATTTTGTTATTTACTGATATTTCCTGAAAAATTAAAACTAAAAAAAAAAGGTAAACAAACAAACCAGTCTCTACTCAAGAAGAAAAACATACGTACTTATTACTTGATCATTATCATGCCACTGAAACACCTTTCTTTAATGGATCACATACACAATGAATAAATACTTGAAAATTGTGGTAAAATCACTTCAGACATAATTAAAAATTTTGATTACTGAAAAAAATAAAACTTAAAAAAAGGAAAAAAGTCTTAATTTCTTTCACTAAGGAAGAAAAAAACATTATTAACACTTTACTGATTGTTTGTCATGCCACTGTGGGTATTTATTTATATTCACAAAATTTAACATTCCTTAGTTGGGTTCAACTTAGCAATTAACTCATTTGTTAGTGCTGCTTTTGAGGCAATTTCACTTGAAGATACATTCACTATAGCTGTGTATGAAATTGAGGAATTTTCTGCATTTTATTTAAAATTTTAGTGAAAATACATTCTAAAATTGTACTAGAACCCTAAGTGTGAAAGAAATTATGCTAAGCTCCAATTCTTGGGTCAAATTATGCTAAAAAACATGAAATTATGCTACATTTGGTAGCACTGGATGACGCCAACTAGCGGCAGCTGGCGGAAACAGTTTTGTTTACAAACATCATATGGTCGGGGGTCGGAAACTGGTTTTTTGGTTGAAAACAGATACAAAGTTTATTGGAAATTTAGTGGCGAAATCCGATTATGTCGAGTTCTAATACGGTCGTGAACCGGGTCTCTACTGTACGTATATCATTTCTTTATCCAACAAAAGAGCTGACTCATACATATACTCAAAAGCTTGAAGTTTTACATTTATGGTTGATTTTTGTTTTTACAAATAAAATTCTGTCGTTCCTGAAAATACATTAAAATCAGTGATTCAGCCATCAGTCAATAATTTGTGTTTTCTGGGGAAGCCTAAAGTTTTATGGGGGTCGTGTTTTGACGATTTGGATGATGAGCACCCTCCGAGCCTTCTGAAGGGTCTTACATTACAGTGGTACCTCGAGATACGAAATTAATCCGTTCCGAGGCGGCCTTCGTATCATGAGTTTTTCGTATCTTGAACCGTATTTTACATGTAAAACGCCTAATCCGTTCCAAGCCCTACAAAAACACCCCAGTTAATTATATTTCCAGGCCTACAACACATGTTCTAGGGTTACGACGCCAATCCGACGGAAGAAATATGACTCCAAAAAGGCAAAATACTGTACTACATACATGAGTAATATTCAACTGCATGTAATGTTCAACCCCATTTTTACTGTATGTATTAGGACTTTAGCATATGTCCCTTAGCAATAAGCCTAGCCTATGTTAGCGGTTGCTACTGTAGCCTAGTCTATGATTCTGACATCTAAACCTAAGAAGCTAAAAGCTTAGAATATGCCAATAAAATGTATAAATAATCAGTTTGTACTCATTTCAAATAATTATTAATTAATCATTAACTATAATACACACAAAAAAAAAATACCTTCCAATCGTTTGTTTACATTCAGCTCTTACGAGTACAGAACGAACGCCAAGCAATCACTTTTCCTAGGACACAGTAAGCCATAAATTTTCATTAGTATCTCTCTTCAACTAATGAAACTACCAAACAGTATAATAACCATTCATTTCTATTCTTTATTCTATCTTTACCTAATGGAGATACCGAGTTACTGACAGCTATGATGAAACATAAACGTAACGTAATATTAAAACAGAAGAATTCTAAAAATACTTATTTGTTGGCTTCGATGATAGCAGTCTGCTTTATTTTATATTTTATATCTAATTCACAATTTTTTTTATTAAATGTGTTGCATGTACTCATTTCAAATAATTATTAAGTAACCATTAAATATAATAAACATAAAAAAAAAAGCTTCCAAACTTGTTTACATCCAGCACTTACGAGTATCGAACGATCGCCAAGCAATCACTTTTCCTAGTACACAGTGAGCCATAAATTTTCATTATCTCTCTTCAACTATTGAAACTACCAAACAGTATAATAACCATTAATTTCTATTCTTTATTCTATCTTTACCTAATGGTTTTTTTTTTATTAAATGTATTGCATGAATAAGTTTTCAATTTACAGCATCCTATTACCTATAGAATACATAAAGCACAAGGGGTAGATGCTGACCAATAGGAGAGCAGGATCTTATGGGGTGACTTGCATCAGGAACCAATGGGAGAGCGGGAGGATGGTGGCGAGTTTACTCAGTTGGCGGCGAGCGAGGTTTAAAATTGTTCTTGGTGGTCCGGGTGAATCTCGGGACTTTACAGCAACAACCTTTCGTAACTTGAGCAATTTTCATATGTAGAGCTGTAAAATTTTTCGTATCTCGAGTTTTTCGTAAGTTGAGCCTTTCGTATGTCGAGGTACCACTGTACTTCCCCTCCACTCCAAAGCATTCGGACGATGATTATCCTTTGGACTGTATGCTGGTTTTAGTTTGTCGACCGAGATCCAGCTAGTTCTTCCATCCAATGACATCATGTAGCACTTAAACGTATTTGTGCTGCAGGATTTGGTAAGGTACCAATTGAGCAGGAGGATTGATGTGTATCTATTCTGATGAACACATTCTGTTTGCTCAAGTTCTACAGGGATGCACGATTGCTTAGACATGACATATGTTTTCCTTGCTGGCATGATTTTTTCTACTGCTTTACGGACATCGGAGGTGATGGTGGGTTCATTTGGATCTTCAAATATGTTTGTGGGTATTCCTAATGATTGTCCCCTGTGTGTGTCAGCCAGTGGGGAGTTGAGCATTGCGTGTGGGGCTATTCTTATTCCTAATAAATTCCATGGTAACTCCTTCTCCACCTCCCATCTTGACATCTTGCAGTGAGCACTGCTTTTAGGGAGGGATGGAACCGCTTGACCATACTGTTGGTTCTTTGTCACAAGGCTGGCAGCGAGGAAGTTCCATAGGGCTGTGAAATGAGCCCCATCACTGGTGGTGTGATGAGGGACTCCGTGTCAGCTAACCCAGCTGATTAGAGCTTTCGCGTAACTTTCTGATGTCTGGTGTTGATTCAGACGATCTGGTATATAGCTCAACAACAGTGAAGCAGTATGTGTTACCTTCAATGGGGGTAGGGCCCCAAAAAGTCGACATAAATATAGGCGAGGTGGAGTTTGGTTATTCAGAATTCTATCCCTGATTCTGTGTGCCTCACGACCTTCCACATTTGGCATGGGAGACATTCATGAGCCCATTTCTTAATGTCCATCTCCATTACCCACCAAATGTAGTTCTGTCAGGATACGGGCAGTGGAGTGGCCTGATGGGCAAGACTGATAGCCTTTCTTTTCAAGGCCAGCAGGAGACAGGGGCAAGGGTGTCCAATATTCATTTTGCAGCCAACATTTTTTTTTTTTTGTCATTATGGCGAAATCCTTCCACATCAGGGTGGGACTGTCTCACTGGAGTTACTGTGTGGCGGAATCAAAGCCAAGTGAAAAAAGCAAGCCAACTCCCCACAGTTATGTTAATCGCACAAGCCGACACAATTTCCCACACTCACACTTTCCCCTTTATGTTACTTTTCACCTGCAGGACAATTGGTTTAACGACACACCGGACACAAAACACAAACACTTACTCACCTCTGGCTCCAGATACTCAGGGCTAGGCTGTGCTGTCCGCTGGATATAGGCTAGCCGAGACACAACCACCTCCGATAATCACACCACAAACCAACCAACCAAGAACCACAACAACTTACAACCCGACAAATCACTGAGCAGAACACCAACAGCTCAAAATAACACGACAACGACATGACTTACCCCAGCACAACAACCCACCAACACTGCCCCAACCACCACTCACAGACACCGAAAATACACTACCAACCTCTTCAGCTTCACCACAACCAGACAGACACACGCACAACAACTTTACAACACCAAAATCAATCAAATAACAAAATCAACTGACCACCAACGGATAACTGCTGCCAAAACCAACTCTGTGACTTCACTGAACGCCTTACTGCTTTC
Source organism: Macrobrachium nipponense (assembly GCF_015104395.2). Classification (NCBI taxonomy): domain Eukaryota; kingdom Metazoa; phylum Arthropoda; class Malacostraca; order Decapoda; family Palaemonidae; genus Macrobrachium; species Macrobrachium nipponense. The sequence goes on along the minus strand of NC_087207.1, from coordinate 36,670,605 downwards.
GACTCTCGTAACACACACTCGCCACTGATCTACACAACAGGGCGCCACAACAGACACACTTCTGACCGCCTTTTAACCATTTATTCTTCCACCAATCTCTCACGCAACCCTTGGAGACGTTGTCAAATATAAACTACTATTATTACTCCTCCATAGTACCTTCCCCATTACATTTGACAAAGTTTCCTTACACTCGCAACATCCACACTAAATTGCCTTTCGCAACACCCAAGGATGCTCAGATGCAGGCCCCCTGGATCTTGTTTGAGGGCCATCATACATTCTTTCAGTTACATCACCATTCACTTCTTCCAAACTACTTTCATTCAAACTCCCATTATCTTCCTCACTACAATGTTCCCAAATCCCATTCACTACTTCACTGATATCTTCTAACTCTGGTTCCAACATCTCCCCTATTTTGGCTACCAAACCACTCAGTTCATCCATACTTCTGTCAAACTCCCGCAAAGACTCATCCATCCTATCAACTACCTCCTTACTACTCAGTTTCCTTCTCACTGAAGTCTCATTTGTCTCTTGTCAACTCAAACCCACATACACTACAAGTATCATTCATTCCCTCAAAGTCATCCATAGCACATGCTTTATCAACTGTTTGCACCCCACCACCAACCCCCTGACCATGCCGTTCACGCTTTTCCTCCACACTCTTGTTTTCTTCCATACTCAACCAACACCAACTGTCAATCTCCCAGACCCATTTGTTCACTGACAGTCGGCTCATACTTATTCACCCTCAACCACTCGCACATCGCATTCTCCTGAACATGCTGTGGTACTTCCCTCCACTTATGGAGTTGGTTTGGTGTGTCCTAACCTCATCCATTCCCCACCTACTCGCAATTTCCCCAAAACATAACTCAATCCACTCGGTCCCACTTCCAAAATCTCAAAAGGCCTTTCAAATTTATCCCTTACTTTATTCCTATCTCAACTACCTCTTTCAACACCTTATCCCCAATCTTAAAACTCTCAAACCTTTCACTTGCTTTCTTCCATCTGATCACCTTCTGACAGACCCAACCGCAGCCTGACAATCCTTTAAAAAATTCACAAAATCTCAGTCATCGTCCCAACAGTCTTTTCAGCCAAACCATTCGCACTGGACATACGCAGTAGAATATACATGCACAATACCCCATTCCTTCAAATCCCCATCCCACAAACTCAGGTCCATTATCACTCAACATTTTTGCTGGCTTACACACACACACACAGGCTACATCACTTGACCCACCATTTGTGCAAGTTTCCCTCCTCTTATCTTTGACAAAAACCACATAGGCAAATTTACTTGTGATCCACCATCACAAGCATTTCAAACGGCTCTTTCATCTGCAGTCGCAACACAGGTGGACTTGCATGCATACTCTGATACTTTCCCTTCTGACAGTCTTCACATGTGACAGCCACATCCATACAATTCTTATTCAACCCAGGGGCATACAATCTCTCTCTCATGCATTCCCACAACTTATTTTTCCCCATATGCCCAAACTGATCATGCACCAACAAACACATACTCACAGCTGACTCAACAGAAAACACCGGCACATACACTTCCCTGTCATACACCCCTTCCTAATGTAAAAAGTAAACTATGGTCTTACATACTACAAACTGTTTAGCAACCCTCTTACATACATCCAACTCAAATGGCCAATCTTCCACACGCACTCCTCCCAAAACACATTGTCACAACACACTTATCTCCAGGCACTTATCGTTCATTTCCTCAATCTCTTCATCACTCAACAGATCATTCTCATTCCCAGCAATATCAATCATACCCACAAAGTTTGCTACAAATACATTACTATCTTGAATCCTAGCTACTTGTCTGGCCCCCTTTCTAAGAATTCCATTTCCTATATCTACATCTATATCATGGATTCTCAAAAAATCTAGCCCTATAATAAAGCAAGATGACATATTATTTTGTCCTATAACTATAGTTATGTATTACTTCAAGATCTCCTAACCTAACCTTTAACCGTACCTCTTCCCATACTAAAACACTTCCTTGTCCTAACCCATGTATTTTTACACTTGTACACTGCCTTTTCACTTCCCAATTGTATCTCTCAAGTTCACTCACCAAGGAAACTTGTGCCTCTGTATCAACCAAATTACAGTACGTACTCACTATCATTCAGTCTTGACAAACGTCACCA
>NC_087207.1:36632130-36667907 GCF_015104395.2 Macrobrachium nipponense | reverse complement strand
ACAAACGTCACCATTTTCCCTCGAATCCCATGCATGCACACATTCACTACCATGTCCACCTGGTTATCCACATCACAATCCTCCTCACCACATTCATCCTCAGTTAATTCCCCATTTCCACATTTCTGACTCAAATCCCCTTTCACAGTCCCTTTTTGTAACGAACCAATTACAACCATGTTCCCCACCACACTGAATCATCAAAACCCCATGTTCATTACCTGCACTCACCCTTCCTCGATACTCAACCGGTCTGTCCCATCCAAAATACAAAAGCACTTTTATTCCAGACAACTCAGCTACTGCTGACAATAATTCATGCAACATTTCTCCTTCTCCACCTTGTTCCTCTGCATATGCCACTTTCTTCTGCACATCACTCATCAACTTCACTCGCAACTCATTTGCACTACCGGGTACTTCTTCAACCAGACCCCTACCTTCACTCGCAATTCATTTGCACTACCGGGTACTTCTTCAACCAGACCCCTACCTTCCAAGTCTTTCAATGCTGAAAACAAACATTCACACACACTGTCATTCCCTTAACCTCTCTTTTACAACTAGCCCCTCAGGTACCATATTCAGATCCCAGTCACTTTTCACGACACCACTGTCCTTACCATGCATCCTAGACATTGTATCAGCAATCACATTTTTACTCCCCGGCACATATTCTAAGCCAATATCAAACTCGCTCAAATCCTCAATTGTCCTTGCGATCCTAGCATTCACTCTTTCCTTCTTGGTCATATACACTTAACGGCTGATGGTCTGTTCTTAAGACAAATTTTACCCCATACAAAAACACTTTCAACGCTTTCACACAAAACCTTATTGCCGCAAGCTCCTTCTCAACCATCGAATACTTCAGCTCTGCTTTATTAAAAGCTATTCTCACGTATGCAATCACTCAATTGTCCCTCTCCATTCACCTCTTGCATTTGCACCAAGCATCCTCCCATACTAAACTTACTTGCATCAGTATACAACTCTAGCTTACTCGCATCCTTACCATAGTTCGGAAAAGCCAAGGTGACATCTCTAGCAGCCTCCTCTTTCAATCTCTCAAATGCTTCCACCATTCGCTCATCCCACCTCAGCTTTGTACCATTTTTCTTTCCGGTCCATTCAGTCAACGGCTTCCCTATACCCGAACAATCACTAACAAACTTCCTCCTGAACTTAATCAAACCCAAAAAACCCTTCAACTCCCGCACGGTCCGGGGACGTGGAAACTCCTTTACTTTCTCCACAAACTTTTCACTCTTCCTTACACCACTCGCACTCACCTCATGACCAAGAAATTCCACTTCCCCAGCTTCACTTTCACTCTAACCTCTTCCAACCGTTCTAACACCTTCTCAAGCAGTTCCATATTCTCCTCAACAGTCTAACTTGCAATCAAAACATCATCTATAAACACAGTCACCTTCATGCTATCAAAACCAACCAAAACTACATTCATCGTCATCTGGAAGGCAGGAGGCGCGTTAGCCAATCCAAAACTTAACCTTTCTTGAATTGATAGCAACAGCTACCACTCGAAAACGCCGTAACATGCCTGCTCCCTTCCTCAAGAGGCATCTGGTAATAGCCCCTTACCAAATCCAACTTTGTGAAAACACTCATCCCATGCATCTTATACTCACAATCAGACACCACATTCATCAGGAATTGCTCCTTCACAGTCACTTCATTCACCTTCCTGTAATACACACACATCCTCAAACTCCCATCTGTCTTGCGTACTGGGACTATGGGACTATTCTAAGCACACTTGCTCCTGACAATCACTCCCACTCTCTCAAGTTCCTCAATCTCTTGGGCAATAGGTGCAGAAAAGTGTCCAGGATGCTGATATATGGGGGTATCATCTTTCAAAACCATCTTGAACTTTGGAAGCTTAGATCCCCTGAAATCCTTGTCACCCTGACTCAACACACCCTGCTTATCCCACATCTGCATCAACCACTCCCTCTCGTCATCACTAACATTTTCATCCACCTTAATTCTTTCTCTCAACTCATCATACTTCCACTCATCACTTTCTTTCATGCTACCTGTCATCACCATGCTACCTATCATCACCTGCCGCACCTTAACATATCTTTCATCGTCCACATCCACCAACGTATATAACAACCCCACACAATCACCTTCATGTATACCCTGCACTCGCTTTTTCTCAACACTTGGCAATGAGGCTACAAAAACCCGAGGATTCTCCATATCTAAAATCCCGTCATACACATGCACGCTCGCTCTTACCAACTTGTTCTCATCCATACCCTCGACCACATATGCACACTTGTCACCTTTGACAATCCCAAGACTATCCGGCCATGCAACTTTCACACTAACAACTTCTCGCGGCACTTTTACAATCTCTTTCACAACCAACGGCATTCCCTTCCACATCTTGCTGCTTACCCCTCCATCCCTATCCAAGTACAACTCTCCACGTACATTCCCTTTCCTATGCAATTCAATTATATTCATGCTTGGACGGACCACCATTCCACACTTCAGGAACCTGTACCCTAACAACATATCATACTTACCACTCATTCCCACGATCACATAAAAGTCACCTTCGTCCATCACTACCCCTTCGATTTCTACATTTTCACACATTCCCACCACAGGCATACCTAAATTTCCTATTCCTCGTACCTCCCCTTTACATTTCCTAATTTCACACTCACTCCGCAACTTGTCACATCCATTCTTAAAAAGAACACTGACACTGCACCCAGTATCAATCAAAGCAACCAAACACACCCTTTTGCACCTCACTTTTACACTCATACATTCATGAGCTCTTCCTCCAAACCCTTTGTCATGTAACAATCCTTCACGCACATGCATCACTCTTACTGCCCACACACCAGAGGACCCACCCAACTGAATCCACCTTTATACCTGTTTCGCCTACACACACTCACCACGTGACCTTCCATTCCACATTCAACACATTTTGCCCACTGCGCTTTACACATTCTAGCATAATGCCCATTCTTCCCGCAATTACCGCAAACCTCAGTCACACGGGTACCGCGACATCCACTTGCCATATGCCCTACTTGCCCACACCAGTAACATTTAATATCCCTATCTTTCTTACACTCGCTCACTAAATGCCCCATTTACCCACACCCGAAGTAGGCTCCCAACGCCCACCGACATTCATTCTTCTTGTGTCCTAGCTTTCCACATCTGTAACACTGCTGCTCTCATTCACAACTAACCCTTCCAACGCTTGCACTCCGATCTCTCTTAGGGTTAACCATACTTATGTTACTTGCTGTAACGCTTCTATCAACCACTCGCTCTGCCATTCGCCTTGGCCCTTCTAAAACTGCCTACCTATAGCTCTTAAACTCTGGTATAACCTCAGCTACTTCAGTCCTAACACTAACACTTCTACTCTCTTTCATACACCTATCTAACTCATAATCTTCTACTATTTCCAAAATGTCGTTCTACGTTAGCCTTTCATTCGTCCATTGCATTTTCTCCTTACATTTCAGATTTACGAACTCATACACACTCGCCGACAATTTCCTCACCAACTCTTTACACTTTTATTCCTTCATCCCCAAACTTTTTCCTGGCTAATGTTTCCAACCTCCACACATACATCGACAACAACTCGCCAACATTCAATCTTACCTCATCAAAACCATGTTTTCTTCTATATCTAACACTACTCCTCATCCTCTTCGCCTGTTCCACAATCCTGGCTTTCACACACTCATAAGGCACATTCCCCAAACTCATCATTACCCCATACATATTCAACAAAAATCCTGTCAAAAAGCTACCTAACTCTCTTGCCCAGACTCTCTTGTTATCCCCATACTTAGCCACACAATACTTCTCATATTCCTTAAAAAAAAAAATCCCCTATGTCCCTACTACCATATTCCTTGTATTGTGCACATCTAGGTATCTCTCTCATATAGTATACAGCCTTTTGTACTTCCTGTTCACTCTCACTTTCGCTACTTCCATTCTGATCCCTCTTAACCTCGTCCGAATAGAACAAATCAACTTCCATACTAACATCCATGCTCTTGATTACGCTCTTCTGCTCCTTTCACTTCTTCTTTCATTTTCACTTTGGCACTCCTTAGCATTCCTCTCATTTCCTCTAACTCGCTCTTCAGCTACTCACACTCTACCCTTAACCTCTCATTCTCCACTTCCAACCTTTATTTAGCTTCCCTCGCCAACCGCAACTCCTCCTTCAGCCTCTCCACCTCACTCAATCCTTCCATCCCAAATTTTCTCACCACTCATACACACTCGCCTAGACCAATCATCCTGCAGCTGCCACACCAGCAGTCCCTGTTCAGGCGCCAAAAATTTGTGGTGAAATCAAAGCTAAGTGAAAAAAGCAAGCCAAATCCCCACAGTTATGTTAATCACACAAGCCGACACAATTTCCCACACTCACACTTTCCCCTTTACGTTACTTTTCACCTGCAGGACAATTGGTTTAACGACACACCGGACACACAAAACACAAACACGTACTCACCTCTGGCTCCAGATACTCAGGGCTAGGCTGTGCTGTCCGCTGGATATAGGCTAGCCGAGACACAACCACCGCCGATAATCACACCACAAACCAACCAACCGAGAACCACAACAACTTACAACCCGACAAATCACTGAGCAGAAGAACACAAACAGCTCGAAACAACATGACTTACCCCAGCACAACAACCCGCCAACACCAACACTGCCCCAACCACCACTCATAGACACCAAAAATGCACTACCAACCTCTTCAGCTTCACCACAACCAGACAGACACACGCACAACTTTACAACACCAAAATCAATCAAATAACACAAAATCAACTGACCACCAACGGATAACTGCTACTAAAACCAACTTTATAACTTCACCGAACGCCTTACTGCTTTCGATTCTCGTAACACACTCCTGCCATTTAACCACTCCCATTTATTCTTCCACCAATATCTCTCTCTCTCTCTCTCTCATGCAACACTTGTATTGTCAAATATAAACTACTATCATTACTCCTCCATAACTGTAGGTTGGCTTTCCTGCTGGAGTCACAGTAGGTCTGCATCATCCTTCTTGGGCTGCAGCAATCTTGGTATATAATATCCTGATCTGGACGATGTAAACATTGTTTCTGTTAAGGGCATCTGCGACTTAATTGAAGGAGCCCTTCAGGTACCTGATGGTGTAGGAAAATCGGAGATTGTCAATAGTTGATATACTGACCATGTTGAATGGCATATTTGACTGCCAGCAGCTAGCTGTCAAACATGGAGTATTTATGTTATGCTAGAGATAGCACTTTGCTGAAGAATGCTAACGGGGGACGACCATCGTCTTTATCCTGCTCAAGTACCGTGCCCATCTCTGTGCTACTTGCATTGTGGTCAGTATAAGGGACCTATGGGAGAGAGGAAACATTAGTGTTGTAGCAGAACCAAGGGCATTTTTAGCTTCTTGAAAAACAGTTCTTGCTTGTTAGTCCAGCATAATGATTTGGATTTTCCTTTTAAAGCGTAATGATTTTAGCCAGGTTGGGATATAAAACGGTAGTAATAATTGATCAGGCCAATAAATTCTTGAAGTGATTGTTTCTTGGCCTTGCGAATTCTTAACAGCTTGGAGCTTTGTCAGGAGAGGTTTAGCTCCTAAGGAGTGACGATTGCTGTCTTTTCTATGTCTTCTTTGTTACCAGGACTTGGTTGTATCCCTTCGGTAGATCAATTTCTGTGAATATTCTTGCTCCTTTGAGCTGATTGGTACATCCGTTTTATTAGGCAGCGGGTATCTTTCTGGTACTGTGAATACTCAAAACCCCTTTTATTACAAAAAGGGCATTTAGTCGGAGAGTTGCTTGTAGATGGTGCGGGGCATTATCTCTTATTTCCATTTCCATGTTGTCTTGAAATTTTCCAATGTTATCTAGGAATTTTCTAGCTCTAAGGGCTGGGGGCATGCTAAAGGATGACCTTAATTGTGCCTTCAAATTTTTGTATGTGATGGTGGTATCTGGCTTAGCTAACCACTTATCTATTTGTTCAAAGACAATTGGGTAGGAATTCAAGGACTGTCCACTTTCATTACGACATGATTTTTGTTTTTTTCTACCTGAAGCTCCTCTGCCCTAAAGAACCAGGCCTTTGGGTTGTGTTGTGAAAGGGGGCAGGCAGACAGATACAGCTCTGGCATTGTCATTGAGAGAGCTGGCAGGATTAGTCATCTTGGTGGTCACCAGTTTAGGATGCGTGTGTAGACACAGACATGGTCAACTACCAACTGATTTATCACAGAATTCTGAAAAGATATGGGTTTCCATGAGTGAAAAGTAGTGTAGGGCATACAACAAGAAGGGCATAATTTTTTTATCAGTTGTGTTTTCTCACATATGACTCGGCTTGACATGTTTTAAATTTATGGTAATTTTTATTTTTAAAATAAAATTCTGTAGTTCCTGAAAATACATAAAAATAACTTACTCTGCTGTCATTCATCGATTAGTGTTTTCTAGGGAACCCAATCTTTCATTGTTATGAATGGTGAGCAACCCAGGGCCTGCCGGAGTATTTCAAGGTGGTTTAGGTTAGAGAACATCCTTGCTTCACACAGGGCAGTTTTCAACCAATACAAGAACCATTGCAAAACCTGTTGAAATAAAATGCCTTAGTTATTTTAAAGAAAAATGTTACGTATATCTAATTAAGTATTTTTATAGAGGTTAAATATATTTTCATAAGTAACATTCGATAGGTAGGGTAAACATACACACTGTATATGAATGCTTTCCTTAACATAAAACTAAAACTGTAAGTAAAATTAGAGTTTGTACATACTGTCTTGAAATATGCTTTATCCCATCAGTATTTTACCTGAATGCCACTTTTCCATTAGTACCACGCTCATAAGGGGTCCGAGCTTGGTCGTAGACCAAACATCCACCTCGTATATGCAGGAGTTGCCAGATGCCACAGATTCCTTGTTTTTACAATCTTTGACTGTTCTTACCAGTTTCCAGCTAGCGCTAAAAGATTTATCCTATTGTTAAGACCTCAGGTTTGTTAGCTACGAAAAATACAAATACTAGATTAAAAAATTTGTCATTTTAGCACTTGGGAATCCTTGTCAGAGATGACAGGTATGCTTTTCCCAGTGTAACTTTTGTACTTGACGAACTGTAGGTACTTGTATAGATTATATATTTTTCATGTAAAACATAATGTTGATATTTGTGTAAATGAAAGCTGAACCAATTGTATGATCATTCATAGCAAGTACTGTCTTTGCTTGACTACAAAAAGCAGGAATAATGTCTGAACTCCAGTAGTACGTGCTATTTAAGACGTGAAGAATGATAAACTAATACTTCTAAGTAGAAAGAATTTGCCAAAAACTCACTCTATAGTATATCTGTTTATTGACAGGTACGGTCACATGCTCATGATTTAAAGAAGCAGTGTTATCAGAGTATTAATGTACAGCCATCGGATTCCGAGGAGGAGGAAGATCTCTTTACTGCACATTGAAGTTTCATCGAATGGATGTTTATAAGTTTTTCTTGGACTGTAAATTTTTTGTATATGTGGATTGTTTTTATCAGATTATATTCAGATATCTAATAGTTTTATAAGGTTTTGATAAATGTAATATATTGTTATACAGTATTTCTAGTCAACACAGTATTTAAGGTTCTAATGCTCACTTGGTGATACTAGTGCTATAAAATTTATTAAAGGTTGAATGTTGTTAATTTGAAAACCTGATTGAAGGTTGATTATTTGTTAATGTTAAGGTTTGCCTTTCAATAATGTTTGCCTTTCAATAATGTTGATAAATAAATATTGATTTGAACCACCACAAATTTATGCACATACGTATTGGAATTTTCATTTGATTTGTAGATCTGATTTTTCAGTTCTATCCGTGAGTCACATGCCATCATAATGGCTGTACTTGTACTCTTTCAGATTGAAAAAGTTCTTGTAATAAATTTCTGTCAAACCTTTTAAGTGCTTACTTACCCTAGGAAAGTAAGATATGAAACTGTCCTCTTCAAAAATGATCATGAGAAAGATTTCTAATCCTGTAAGATGTAAACCTAATGCTAATTAATAAACTACTACAATACAGGAATACACAGAGCAGGTAGTGAATAAGAAAAGCTAGAAGGCATTAAAAATTCAATATAAAAAAGGAAGAACTGTAACTACAAGTAAAAAAAATTTTAATACAAGGGTTCACTTGCCTTACAGAATGTTTAAAGCCTGTTTGAACCAATTTAGAGTTAATAATAGCAAATAAAAAATTAGTTTCATGAATACAAACCTCTTGATGTACTCGGCTGTACATCTAGATATAGCGAATAGTGTAACCACACCAACAGATAGCTAGCCAAGTCATAAAACTCAAATTATAACCAAGCTTGGATAAATTTCTGGTATCTCCATACATGAAAAGCCCTGGCAACCTGAATTGATATAAATATCTAGTAGGCAAGATGTAAGAAAGAATAAGGAAATGGTTTATATATTTATGAAGCACAAATTAATGCAAGTCATACAAGTATATTAAACACTTTTAGCTTTACTTGAACTTGGTCTCTATACATGGAAGCATCCTGACCAACACCCTATTGATATTGGGACCACCTTTACATGGTGAAGGGGGCTTTTGAACCCCAGGGATTTGTTCCCGGGTTTGAGTCCAAGAGTCCGTATATCAAGACATATTTCTTAGGATCAATTTTTTCTTAGGATCAATTTTTGTGGAATTTTCCACTTTTGCTAAAAATTATTGGACCTGATAAATAAAAAGATATCATAGCTTTGACTGGGTTTATATCGGAAGCTACATACTACTAGTGGTAACTATGGTAAGACTGACAATGTTTGGCCCTGAGAGATATCAGTTTGATAGCTCAAGGGTGGAACTATTCTGCGGGGCTTGGCCACGGACTCCGGGAGGGTCTAGTTCTGGGGATAGGACTTTTGGCATTTTACCCGGTTTGGCAATAATCATTGCTAGGAGGTTTGTCTTACACTTAGGCCACTAATCATGTTGTGCCATACCCTGTGGGGTAGGGTAGGGCCGTGAACATATGAGTGTTTGTTCTCTCTTGTGCCATTGTTGGAAAAATAAACTCCATGAAAGGCTGATGATGTCTTTTTAAGCTTTTCATTTTTGTTTTTATCACTCCAATCTTTTGATATAGTAGCTATAAGGATTCGAGTACCCCTGGGCCCTTGGATGATACTGTCTTGGCACAGTTGAAGACTGTTACAACCTCCACTGACATCCTTTGTTTGGAAAAATCATCCCTAGCATATTAATATATGACCCGGGTCCACATGGCTGATATTAGAAATCAAATTCTAAGGGGTTGGGACTGATCCTGCTCACAATCAATTCCCCATTTTATTTGGCTTTTGTGACTTAAGCTAGTTTAGAGACCATGAGACAGACTTATCCCCCAGCAATCTCCTCATCCCAATCATCTTTTATTATTTCATCTGAAATCTTGACACGATGCCCCATGCTTCCTATACGACAATTCATCTTTGGTCTACAATCAATTAAAATGCACAGCATGCTCTATATTCAATCTGGAAAAAAGGGAGAAAAATAAAATAAGTATCACAAAGAATAAATGAAGTTGAGAGAAGGGTAAGGGACAGGGGGATGATGTGCCAAGTACCTAATTAACTTTCCCTAATTGAGCAGTGGTGCGACTTTTTATCTATTTTCCCTGTATTCAAAAACTCTCCTCTGTGACTCTTGATCTTATTTTTCCAGCATTAGAAAGCCACCTCGGTGGTCGCGGGTTCGACTCTTGGCTATTCCATTGAGGAGTGAGAGATGTATATTTCTGGTGATAGAAGTTCACTCTCGACGTGGTTCGGAAGTCACATAAAGCCGTTGGTCTAGTTGCTGAATAACCACTGGTTCCATGCAATGTATAAGCACCATACAAACAAACAAAAGCATTAGAAAGCATTCTTGTGTTTAGACTTATCCAAGGTTACCATTACGTACAATGACCACCATATGTTGGGCAAATAAAGAATGGGTTACCCACAGCTTTGGAAACCCTAAACTTGGTGTATATCTTTTCATCAGTGTTTGAATATAATAACAAATTAATATACAAAAGAATGCATATCAATTATTACATACCGTACTTAATCATGACAGGTAAGCTTGTATAATCAGCATACGTTAATGCATGGGTTATAATGGAGAAATTTACCTATATGCCTTACAAACTCCAAACTAGACATAAGCAGTTAAGGCCTAGCTAAAAAATAAATCAAACTACAGTTGACCCCCGAGATTCACGGGGACAGTAACCAAAACAAGCCCCGCCCCCCGGGAATAGCTAATATACATGAATACTTGACGTCCCCTCTAAAGATGCTTATAACTGCCTATTTTGATAGCTCAAACAACAAAACCCTCCCTAAAATGCTTATACCTTGCTATTTTAATAGTTTTATCATGAAAAATGTATTCAGTCACAAGAATAGGAAAATAAAGTAATTAGTGAATATTTCTCAATGCAAAATTCTGCAATCAGGCAAATTTTCCTGTGCATAATGTGGATATACACAGAAAAATTTGCGAATAGGTGAAGCCATGAATCCAGAAAAGGGCCTCGCTGGCGTGGTTGGTATGGTGTTTGTGTCCCACTTCGGTGGTCGCGGGTCTGATTCTCGGCCATTCCATTGAGGAGTGAGAGATATGTATTTCTGGTGATAGAAGTTCACTCTCGACGTGGTTCGGAAGTCACGTAAAACCGTTGGTCCCGTTGCTGAATAACAACTGGTTCCATGCAACGTAAAAGCACCATACAAACAAAAAACAAACCATGAATCCAGAACCATGAATAGGTAGGGTAGCAGAAAGTGGAAGGCACAAAATATCATCATAGCCTGACAAAGTGTGTGCAGCCTGTTGTCCAACTGACCAGATAATAACCTAACCTTTCTACGGACATCTCCAGAATGCAGGTTGACGGTCTTATTTTTGCTCCCTAATATTCATTTATTTATCACCTTTTCCTTTAACTTGTCTTTCTCTCTTTCTGCAGCCAATTTTGGAGCCCTCTTGGCTTTATCGTTTGTTGACTCTACCCATAAAGGTTTTAGGCTTTAAATTTAAAGCAGCAAACAAACCTACTACGCCATTTTCAGTTAACCTAGCCCACGCTAACTCAAACCTAAGCGCCTCAGTAGCGTGGTTGGTATGGTGTTGGCATCCCACCTCGGTGGTCGCGAGTTTGATTCTCGGCCATTCCATTGAGGAGTGTGAGATATGTATTTCTGGTGATAGAAGTTCACTCTCGACGTGGTTCGGAAGTCACGTAAAGCCCTTGGTCCCGTTGTTGAATAACCGCTGGTTCCGTGCAATGTTAAAACACCATACAAACAAACTAACTCAAACTGTTACTCAATCTCACAACCCTCATTCAATATACGTAATTAACTTAGTACAAGAAAATTAGAACAGTACGTATGTAATTCTATTTTGACAACTGTAAAGGAAATATAACCCAATCACCTATGAATTTCCTATATGTTCTCTTATGCCACCTGTTCATGTTAAGTGTCCAGGATGCACAAATTTTATTTCGGATTTCATTCTAATTTTACTATACAGGAAGTCTTGCAAAAATTATCTTAACTTGCAAAAGATCTAATGAAGTGTCTGTGTTGCATTTGGCATGGTAATGCAAGCATTCTGATGATATCAGGGCTTTCTAATTTGCTTTCTGGCTTGTTTTCTGGGTATTTCTTGAAATCTGGTGAATCCTAAACAATACTATTCTAAAGTCTAAACTATTCCAACCATCCAGCTTCCACAGACTATAGAAATGCCTGCCTAGTTTTCACCTTCTATGTTGTCTCACAATTGACTGGGATCTTTCGAAATGGTTTAGTCCACCTAGTTTTTGTTATTTTGTCATTAAAATCCCCAGATGCTTCTCTGGCTTCTTGAGGTCACCATCATCTCATCATCATCACTAGATAATTAATAATTTTTACTAGATAATTAATAATTTTTATCACCACTCCGTTGCCATAAACAAAATATATAAAATATTTTTAAACTTTTGTAAGATTTGAATATGTTTAACTTTTGTAACCTTTGAGTGAGACTAATTTATCAGACATTTCACTACAGTTCAGCTTAGACTGGAGTTATTAGTGTTCCATCAGCCTCTGCCATAATATATACTTCACAATAAGGCAAATTCTTGCAAAGAATTGCCAGCTTTTGGGCCAAATAACTTCAGGGTCTCAGAAGCCTACTGTCAGAACTCGGCTTCCCGGAAAGTAGTGTAGGTTAAAAGAACAAGAAAAATGTACTGTATAATAAAAAACTAACATTAGACTTCAGTACAGGGCACTAATTCTGAAGCAAACTTACAACCCCATGAGAAAAATTCTTGAAAGAAGACCGGGATGTTTCACAACCACAACCGCTCTCCTCCAAACTTCCATTCTCTCTCCCCTCTAACCAGCCATGCTTTGCTCACCTTTACAGACCCCCTACCAATCCCCAAGACCACATGTCCCCATGATCCTAAGGCCAAAAACAAAAACGTTCTTATCACAGTGAAACAACTACATCATCAAACAAAGCACAAAAACAAGCAGGCAACAATAAAAATCTATGTACAGTACTATTAGCAGGGATCTACTCCAATTCATAGTTCCTCCTCCGAGCACCCTTACTCATATTCCCTCATCCAGGTAAGAGCATGCCTTTTTCTCCTGGGATATCTCTTTATCATCATCATCCCTCTCTTCATTCACCATCTCCTCACCAGACACCCCTGAGGAACTCGGCAGCTCAATCCCACGCAAGTCTAACGCATGACGTGGCGTACCATCCACAAACACATTATTAGAACTAATTCCAGTTATGGTCCCCTTCTTCCAATGAATAGTGCAGCTCGCACGGGGAGGGGGAGGCCTGACCCACACTTTTTCTCCCACCTGAACAGGAGCAACATCCTCAGTAACAGTAACTGGCACTTTTGCCGAGTGTCTCCCCATATATCTGTAGATAGCCCTTTGAGGGCGTCATATTATCCAAAACACAGCTTCTAATGGACTTACGACTCCCCTCTCAGAGATAGTTCTGATAGTTCTGTGGTTCCTCTCCACAATACCATTCACAATTGCTCCATAGGTGGCACGAAAATCTCTGAATATTCAGTCTCTCCAACAATATCTTTAGTACTTTCGATCTCAACGCGTATTTGCTGGGGATAGGGACCAGACCCCTGCAAATAGTTCAAATACCAAATGTATACTTAAAGTAATTAGTAGTGAATATTTCTAGAGAAAAGGTCGGCGAATTGCTGAATTTTTCAAGAATAATTTATAGATAGTTTCCACAGAAAAATCTGTGAATAAGTAAGTATGCAAATCTTGAGAACACAAATATGGGGTTGTGGGTGGGGTAAATCACCTAGGTGAAGGTTGTAGTGTGTTACTGTGTTATTTCTTGTTCTATTTGACGTTTAGAAACTCGAAATACAAGCGAAAATAGATGATGAATAAACCGAGAATGTAGCCGTTTCACGGTCAAATTTCAACTACTAGGACTACTACTACTGCTATACTGAATGCTAGCCTACAGCGCATGCGCAATGTTATAGGGGAGCTTTTGGTTCACATGCCGACTTCTAAGTGAGGTAGTGTTTTTTTTTTTTTTAAGGGGGATAGACAGAGGAACACATACCCAACCAATCATGTTACAATCATTAAAATTGTAGATAAGGTGCGAAGCGCTATTCCGCCACCCCCTTAAACATTGCTACACTCCTGTAACCCGTGGCAAGTGTTGTGCAGCACATCATTTCCTTCTTGTCAGTATAAATTTTCTTGTCAAGAATCTTTAAAATTGCGGATAAGGTGTGAAGCGCCATTCTGCCACCCCCTTAAACACACCCCCACCATACTTTCGACCAATCACAGGCCTGGTCGTCCACCTAGTACAGCTAAGCCAATTTAATTTTTTTACATTAGTTAACTATGAGTTACGGTCCAGTCAACACCATGGTCTTTTTACTCTTAAAGTAGCCGAATTTCTCCCATTAGATGTGATTACAGGTGCGTTAATTAATGTGATTTCAGTTTATATATATATTTGCAATATTTACATCAAAATATTTGCAAATTGACAGTAAAAGGTTTGAAAGGTGTAAAAGGAGGAAAACCTCCCAGTTGCATTATGAATCAACTGTAAGGAGAGGTAGGAAAGTAAGATGGAAGAATTAGAATATGAAAGGAGGTACAATCAAAGGAACAAAAGGTGTTGCAGCTAGGGGCCAAAGGCATACTAAAGAAACCTGAAGTAATAACTATACCTTTGATATTCCCTGTATTCCTAGTAGCACCTGTATTAATGCACTGAGGTGACTCAGCATAGGAGGATACCATTCATTAATGACAACCCCACAACTATGCACTCCAACCCATCAAATTGATTCATTAGCAAAATCATCTACCTGTTCCCCTGCCCACCCTGAATTTGTCAATTTCCCAAATGATACAAAAGCTCTAGCCTATAGCCTAGTATCTGAAAAGGCTTCTCTCAGTAGTCTAAGTAACTCTTTTCATCTTTTCACTATCAATTCTATCGTCTTTCATTTCCAAATGCAAGACCAATGCATCACCTTCATTAAACAAAACTGCCAAGATAGCTTGTAGGTTAAAATAACACAAAAAATGTATAACTGAAAACTCACCTTATAAGACTTCAGTATAAGGCACTAATTCCAAAGCAAACTTGCAACCCTACGGCCACACCTAACTAACTCATAATCAGTTTTCACAATTAGCACAAGGAGTCGTAATTTAAGTAGACCAGCAATGCCAAAAGTGCTCCCGATTCATAGTTGCCAATTCAGCGGAGCTTCACACATACGCAGATGCCTTTACAAACGGTTTCCGTGAATTCTAGTTGTCAAAGTAATCAAGTAATGCAATAACGATAAAATTACTCTGATATTCATGTATATATACAACAAAAAAATAGTGCTAATTTAACTTATTTCCACGGTTTTGTGTAAGTCCTATACCAGTTTGGAGGGTAAACACACACCAATTGGCAACAGTGTGACAGATTCTTCTTCTCTTATATTTAAGATGGCCTTATACTCGCACTGGTCCTTGACTTGCGACAGCCCTTGAGTGCGGTAGGATGTGCAGGGGACTAAGTGGCCTGGTGTGAACCTCCGGATTCTGTAGAACTAGCAGTCTGAGTTACAATTCACAGTGGGGTACATCTAAGAAGACTGTATGTCAAATCGGTTGTCCCGGAACATGTGTTCTGGTAAATCTTGGTCATGTTATCCTTTTTTTTTTTTTTTTGGTAAGCATATGAATTGGAGATTCAAATCTACAATGTAATTGTAGGAAGAATTATATTGCATAAGGATGGTGTTATTTCAAATGTATCAGGTGAAGTCCATTCGAACTCAATATCGCGCTGAGAGAGAGAGAGAGAGAGAGAGAGAGAGAGAGAGAGAGAGAGAGAGAGAGAGAGAGAGAGAGAGAGAGAGAGAGAGAGAGAGAGAACTCTGTACAACTGTCAAAGAATCTCGGCAAGTCAAAAAGAACTCACGATATCCTGCTTATAAGAGCGGTAAACTGCCTTGGAAATACCCATTTAAAACGGGTAACTATAGGCGAAGCCTAAATTAAACTGCCAGTACCTTTTAAAATTACTACAATGATGAATCAAGCCACAGAAACAACCCTTATGGTGTATCTGTTGGTCGATAAATTTAATGATTATCATCAGCACCACCCCGTAGTAGGGGTGTAAGAATACTACCACCGAAGGTCCTGCGTGTCGAAAGGAGACTAAAAAGACATCTGCTGGCTTGCAGTCTTACTTTTTTAGGAAAATGCTAGGCCCACCGCCAATAACTGGCAACTGCTGCCGTACATGTGGACTTTTCAGGCAAAGGCGAGGCCCACCGCCAATAACTGTGGTTGATGACAGCAAGGGCATGCGGTCGTAAAAACCCCTTTGCCAAATAATAAACCCTGCCCGATGTAGTAAGGAAAGGCATACCAGGCAACCGACCCCTTAGTGTACACAGGTATAACGGTGGGAGAGAAGAGGATCATCAGCATCATCGTATATTTTTGGAGGGTCTCCTCTCGACCCACATTCGGCTCCCTCTTTTTCCATATATAGAGTATAATTTTCTTGAATAGATATCTCCTCTATGTTAAAAAAAACTTTCAGGAAATGTTTATGATCTTATTCTTCTTTCCCACCATTATCCCTACATTAAGGGGTCGGTTGCCTGATGCGCCTTCTCCACTGCCTTCTATCAAAGGCATCATCCTCCACCAAACCTCTTCTCTCCTACATCTTCCTTCACTTTATCTCGCCATCTAATTCTCTGTCTCCCTCTTGATGATCCTCTTGAATATTCCCCAGTTTTCATTTCATACGATAACTTATCATACAACCCAGTTGCCCCAGCTCTTTGATCCAATAATGACCTTTGTTGCATCTGGCCCTATTGATCGATACTCCCCATTTACTTCTCTAGCTACTTCGTAACGTCTGGACACCGTCTCTCACATTTACTCTGGATATCGGTAATTCTCCTAGGATAGCAGTGTCTAGTAACTGTTTCTCCATTCCTACTGGTCAGCTTTGTTATTCCCTTCAAGCTTCTTTTCGTCCGACTTTAATAACCTTCCTACATATGAGAGGCTCGAGTGATCTACTACGCCCCCCTTGTGGCTAAGCCACACTTTCCAGCCCTCTTTCTTCTTGTCTGGGCTATAAAAGGGCATTAGAATGCCAGTTCCTCTAGCATTTAGCCTTAAAAAAGATGGTCAGGAAGCGCCTCACGGGTGTCAGGTGAGGTATTATTCCCGTGCAATCAGGAAGATCAGAACAAATGAAAATAATGATGACAAAAATGAGAACCGAAACACACGTCTGTCCATGACAGATCTGACTCCTTCCTGAAATGACCAGACGAGAAACACATCTATGAATCAGCACAAAGTGAAACCCGGATCGTGTGTTTAACTTCGAAAAAGTCTCTCTACGTCATGCTACGAAACAGGCCCCGTTGCCGGCCCTGTCTGCCTGTCATAAACTTGAATGACAACACACTTGGCGGTTGTCAAACATTTGTGTAATTCTAATGTTATCCAGGTATCGCTTCAAGTAACGTTTCTGTTAAATACTGAATCAGCATGGATGCATGGTGCTGTCATTTTGTCATGTTCATAATGTAGTACATTGTTAAATATATATATATATATATATATATATATATATATATATATATATATATATATATATATATATATATATATATATATATATATATATATATATATATATTATATATATACACATTAAGCTACAAATGTCCTTTAATATCTAATTCGCTCTACCTCGGAAATAATATATTTTCATAACCGAAGGGGAATTATTTTAGTCGTAAGAAATTCGTCAGCTCATGAGCGCGAACAATGGAACCAAGAATCAGGACACACAGTGAAGCGTCCTGAATTCTTCGTTCCATTGTTCGCGCTGATGAGCTGACGAATTTCTTAGCGACTACAAAATTCCCCTTCGGTTAAAATACACATAGGACAATGTATCAATTCCGAGGTAGGGCGAACTAGATATTAAAGGACATTTGTAGCTTAATGCGTATATATGGATCACGGTAAAGTGATATGACCATATATATATATATATAATATATATATATATATATATATATATATATATATATATATATATATATATATAATGACGCATATGGCTTTCCAACTTCAGCAGCGCGAGTTTCTTTGAAACTTGGGAATAATATTGGATAATTCTATTCTGTGGATTTACCTAATACTCAGTCAAAAGGCATGGGAGGGTGGTGGCGGGGGTTGCGGATTAAGTCAACACATAGAGTATAGGATTAACGACGGACTTGTCTCGACCGGACAACGTTGAATTGACATGTTGTTGGGTAATAATACCAAGGTCCCTTGGTAGCGTCCACAGCCGTAGTCTACATTTCTACGAACACGTCTTCTGTACGGTGATATTTCTTGTAGCTGTTCTCTATGCATTATTTCAGGGTTAGCGCTTAATCCTTATTAGAATAGCTGTGTTCTTGTTTTTCAAAACATTTGTATTATACACTGGAGAGAGAGAGAGAGAGAGAGAGAGAGAGAGAGAGAGAGTGTGAATGTAAATATCAAATACTAAGGTTCAGATTTCTTAAGAGTACATAAAGCTTGGAATATGAAAATACGTACGTACGTAACCACACACACAACACAACCACACACACACACATAGTATATATTATATTATAATATATTAGGGATATTAATAATAATATCTATATTATATAATAATATAAAAAATTAAATATAATATTCTATCATCTATCTATCTATCTATAAATATTATAATATATATATATATAATATATAATTAATAATTTATTTATTATATATATTAGGATTAATTATTATTAAATTATCTATCTCTATTCTTCTGGCTATCTATCTATTATTAAATCTATCTACTATATATTAATATATATATATATTATTATATATATATCTTATAATGTATATCTATATACTATTATATATATCTATATAATATAAATATGTATGGAGTACATAAATCCATAAGTCTTGGGAGATGTATAGATGTATGTATGAATGTATGTGTGTGTGTGTGTGTATATATATATATATATATATATATATATATATATATATATATATATGTATATATATATATTTATATATTTGTAAGGAATTCATAAATCTTGGGATATTATATACATAATATGCATATAAAAATTTGACACATCAGGATCGAACATAGGTCTATATTTATTCATTTCTGTTCCACGTGGTTGTCAGGTGATTGATACATAAATGTTTGATAAATATATATATATATATATATATATATATATATATATATATATATATATATATATATATATATATATATATATACATATAAGCTTTAAAAATACGAGATCGCAGCGTAATTACAGCACGGTCGCTCTTCATCTCCCTGTCTGTGGCATTAAACATAGAAAACGCGTAAAGCTGTCGCTCGTTAAACTTTCTGCTTATGAATTCGTTAAGAGGTCTCTGATGCGCCTGGCGTCGGTTAAAACCACGGTCTAGATAGTGGGTAAAACAAAAGTTTCTAATCTCCCGGACGTCGTCAGACGTCAGCTGACATCACTCGCTTTTTCGCCCGGTGTTCACCAGTCGTCAGTCATCGCGATGGCTGACGGGCTTTTATCATTCTGATGATGCCAATGATGGATTCAGGCGTCAATAAAGCAGAGAAATCAGTCGCCAGTCATTTTTTTTGTTTTGTTTTCTGTTTTCGCTGGACGCGGAAATCCAAAGACCGTTGGATTGTTCGTTCGGGGGTGTTCGCTCTGTTATTGTTTACGTTTGTGAGGAGAAGCTCTCATTTAAAGAACAGGTGGCCTAAGACTTATGACCAAAAGTCTCATTGTGGCCCGTCATTTTCCGACTTTTTCTGGAAAACCCGATTTTGCGGAAGAAAACTATGAATAACAATCCAGTTTTCTGTACAGCGTATAATGCTGTATGAAACTCTCGATGTGCTGCAGTAAGAAACACTCAGCCACGGCCGGGCAGCGCTCAGTTGCTCCCCAGATGAGATCGAGAGAGGTGCATCAGCTGCTGCGCTGCACGATTGATGGCTAAGCCTAAACTTAAATAAAATAAAAACTACTGAGGCTAGAGGGCTGGAATTTGGTATGTTTGATGAATGAAGGGTGGATGATCAACACACCATTTTGCAGCCCTCTAGCCTCAGCAGTTTTAAAGATCTGAGGGCGGATGGACAGACAAATAACCATCTCATTAGTTTTCCTTTAACAGAAAACTATATAAACAAGAAACATTTTCGACAGTAGCGATTTGGGACCAGCCGTTCCGACATGGGGCAACGCCCCCCCCGCCCCCCTCCACTTCCCCCACAAACGATAATGACGAGAAGTCGCTGCATTATCGACAGCGATGTCAGACCGACAAGAATCGTGACGGACATCAATGATTCCTTCCGCCATTAAACTTTCTCGTCGGCTTTTCAAAACATCGCCGATTCCTCTGTGATGGAGAGGCCATGAATACTGTGACTGGTTTCATACGAAAAACTGGCGTCGCAGTGCTTATGGTCAACGGGAGCGGAGTGATCTTTGTGTAGACGCTCTAATTAAGGATATGAACTTATAAGATTGTTTACAGGATCCAGAAAGAAATAACGGAAGAAGAAAACTATATTGACATGACTTTCATATACGGATATACGCATACACGCACACATGCGTACACGCAAACGCACACATATTATACATACATATTCACATATATATAAATATATATATATTATATATATATATATATATATATATATATATATATATATTTCTGATTCAAATGATAAACTATGAAAGAGACGGTAATTGCATTGCTGTATTTTATTTTTATTTGTATCCATCCAAGAAGCGAATTACTGCTGAATGTCTCTATATATATATATATACTATATATATATATATATATATAATATATATAGACATTCAGCAGTAATTCGCTTCTTGGATGGATACAAATAAAAATAAAATACAGCAATGCAATTACCGTCTCTTTCATAGTTTATCATTTGAATCAGGGATGAGACCTTATGCAGTAAAACGTCAACAACAATAGCTGCTCCATGCATCTACGCAACAGACTCATTAGCAGTGCGTCGAACACCGCTTACAAAACACCGCACATTAACTCCCATCCTGTATGCACTCTTCCAATACCACTTTCAAAACATAAATCTATCCATTAACTAACGTTTCTTTATCTATCAGTTATCTGGGGTTGCAGTTCCTTGATTCTGGATAATAATCAAATGCGTCCATGACAATCTGTTTCAGATAGAAAACTGTTGTCCAAAGCTCTCTAAACTATTCTGAAAGATTTTCACCATTAGTTTTTATGTAACATATAAATAAAAGAGGCCATATCTCTCTCTCTCTCTCTCTCTCTCTCTCTCTCTCTCTCTCTCTCTCTCTCTCCAGCTATCATTATCATATAAATTGAAATGGGCCACAGGGGATTTAAGAAGAGAAATGCATCAATACTTATTATTTGTAGTGCTACAGATACTTTCTAATAGGAGTGGAACAGGAAAATTGTAATATTAAAAGAAAAGAAATAGTGGCAAATATATATATTATGTATGTACATATATACACATAAATACATAAATGTATATAGTACACACACACACATAAATATATAAATGTATATATATATATATATATATATATATATATATATATATATATATATATATATATATGTGTGTGGTGTGTGGTTGTGTGTGTGTTGGGGTGTGTGTGAGAGAGAGAGAGAGGAAGAGAAGAGAGGGAGACGAGAGAGAGAGGAGAGTAGAGAGAGAGAGAGGAGAGAGAGATTAATGTTATGACAAGAACAAATGATGGAGGTAAAATGAATCCACGGAAAATTCTACATTTAGGAAATACACACCCACTATATATATAATATATATATATATATATATATATATATATATATATATATATATATATATATATATATATATATATATATGTATATATATATATATGTGTGTGTGTGTGTGTGTGTGTATATATATATATATATATATATATATATATATATATATATATATATATATATATATATATATATATATATGTATTTAAAAAATCACAGTAGATGCATGTGATTCGTTAAATAAGCGAATACCACAGGAAAATGATAGGCAGAAATCCAAGCGCTTCGTTTTTACTACCAAGACATTGTCAAGGAACGAATGTCTTAGTAAAGACGAAACGGTTGATTTCTGCCTATCATTTTCTTGTGGTATTTGCATATTATATATATATATATATATATATATATATATATATATATATATATATATATTTATATATATATATATATATGTTTGCGTACATATTCTGTTCTTGTAGGCTGTCTTCATCAGGGTTTGACACCCAAGAATTATCTTGAGAACACTTGAGAATATTTCTTTTCACGGACAAGTACCTTTCAATATTAAAAGGAACTGACTCATTTAAATCAAGGGAACAGCTACGACCCAAAAGGTGACCGAAAATTGTCGATATATCTGTGCATTTCCTTGGCGATGTTTCGTTTTCTGTTAATCTTTAATGGAGGGACTGTCCCGTTCATCTTGAATCTTTAATTTCTGTCAATATCTTTCCAGATTCGTCTTCTTTGTTTCCGTACCGACCACGAAATCGATTGGGGACAAGGAAAAAGGAAATGTGTTATTGGATTTCAGGTGATTTGTAAGTTTCATGATTTTTTTCCCCGTGATTCAAAGGTTGTTTGGTCTCTTAAATTTTTGAGAACCGTTGGAGTTGTGTTGGTCTTATACGTTTTTGCATCATCGATTATGCCAGGTCGGTACAAACAAATGGGCGATATTCTTTTAAGTTAACAACGTTTACTATTAATAGATAAACCAATAAGTAAATAAATAAATAGTAACGGTTTCTGTTAAGGGAGAGGCAGTGTGAAATGAGCTTAGACTTTGGAATTTCTTATAAATAAAAAAAAAAAATGCATGGAAAATACAAAATGAATAAAAAATTACATGGAAAATACAAAATTAATAAAGAATTACATAGAAAATGCAAATTGAATGATAAATTACATGGAAAATACAAAATGAATAAAAAAAATTACATGGAAAATGCAAAATGACTAAAAAATTATGGAAAATACAAAATGAATAAAAAATTACATAGAAAATGCAAAATGAATAAAAAAATTACATGGAAAATGCAAAATGAATAAAAAAATTACATGAAAATGCAAAATGAATAAAATACCATAAACATTTCTCACCTATTCATTCAGCTTTCTATTATTCAAGCTTCTATTATTACTAGTTTACGCTGTTTGATAAACGAAAGTGCCACCATTTTGCATCTAAGCACTTAGGGAAACATTTTTTTTGTTTTTCGAAAAAGGGGACCCCTCCCCACAGCGATCTTCATATCATTGCCCCGGCCCTCCCTCTCCCCCCGCATTTTTTTTTTCTGCGGACGCCCATGTGACGATGCTACTTTGGTTTGTGATATATCTATGCGTCACCTACTTTGAGATGTTATAAGCACCACGGTCTAGGTATATAAGTACTAAACATGGCGGCAGCTCACTGGGACGCTGTGTCTAGTACTAGCCCCTCCGGGATTAAAGTATCGCATACACCCATTTCAATTTTGTGCTGTCGACAAATTATATTGATAAACGATATCTTCGTGCGGCCGTCTACTGCACATTTACCGTACGGTGTTTAATATTAACACTTCAGAGTAGATGACGCATTACATGGATAACAAACCAGAGGATGACTTGTTTGATGTAGAAATGAGGACTAAAACGTGGACGGGTTATGACTTGATTTATGTCATTTTGATTTATACTTAGATTTTTGGCATTATGCCAAGCACTGGGACAACTAAGGACATTCAGCGCTGAAGCGGAAATTGACAGTAAAAGTTTTGAAAGGTGTTACAAGAGGAAAACCTCAAAGCAGTTGCACTATGAAACAATTGTTAGGAGAGAGTGGACAGTAAGATGGTAGAAAGGGAATATGAAAGGAAGCACAGTAAATAGAATGAAAGTAGTTGCAGCTAGGGGCCGAAGGAACGCTGCAAAGAACCTTAAAGTAATGCCTACATTGCACCAAATGAGGTGCACTGACGGCACTACCACCCCTACGGGGAGGACGGGTTATGACTCCGTGCCAGATTGATAAATTTTCACGGAAGGAGTGATGCAAAGAGTGACAGAAGGGAGAGTATATGGAAGTGCCCATTTGTGTGATAAGAAAACTTTAACGAGCTCTGTATGGAATATGGACGGGTTGAGGCTTGCAGACGATACAGTACTGATTGGGAATAGCGAAGAGAAACTGCAGAGATTAGTGAGAGTTTGAGAGTGTTTGCAAGAAGAGAAAGTAGAGAGTAATGTAAGCAAGATTTTGGTTATACGAAAGGATTAATAGAAACAAGGAAAATGGAACGACAGATGTTAGTACGGATGGTGAAAGAGGTCAGAAAGCTGAAGCGGTAAATACTGGAGCCCATGTAAAGTGTGAAAGTGAATGGGAACAGAAGTGAGTCACATAATAGTTGAAATAAGGAAGGCACCAGGGTCTGTGGAATAGATGGTGGAGCTCCAAGGCGAGACTGATAATACTGTTGATCCAACTCCCACTTATGGAAATGAGATGTTAAGATCTGCAGCGATATGAGACTAACTAAAGAGGCCAGCATTTGAGACGGCTGGTCTTATGGGAAAGACCAGCCGTCTCGGAGAGGTGCTGGCTAGCTGGGGTGGGGGGGCGAGGGGGAAGAGATATTGGAGAAGAAGGTCTTTTGATATCTGAGGAGCGTGTGTGTGTGTGTGTAAGATAGTGGTAAATGACACAGTGTGTGTTTTGTGTGTGTGTGTAGGGAGGTCTACACACTTCCTGACGAGACCGTGGGCGTGGGAAACGCCCGAGGTATTGGAACCCTAATTGTGGCTGGCAGGCACCACTAGCCTCTCTCTCGGCTGAGAAGAAGAACATCGGCCTCGGCTTCTGATCCATTTATCGAGCAAGAATCTTTAATTACGGCGTAGTAGACAATTACTGCAGGTAATGACTAGCCAAATGGCTGAAAAGGTCGACAGGAGTGAGGCGAGTGATGGGTAATCAATGACCATTTCGTAAATTCTAAATGAAAAAAGTGTGGGGCGCATCGTGTACCTGCAAGGAAACTCTGGCTTCTTCTCTTCTTTCTTCTTCACTCTCCCGCCAGAGCTACACCGGGACGGACGAAGGATCATTTCCTCCCCCGCTGCGTTTCGGCTTAGAAAGGCTCCGGGGCAACTGCTCTGAAGAGTAGTAAGCGGTCGTGCTGGCATAAGGCCAGCTTCATTTCCCAACCACTGGAGAGAGAGGACAGGTAAATTTGGGCATTTCTGTAAAAAGGATGGTCAGTGGTTTTCGAAATTTTGTAGATTTCATAGGTTCTCCTTAGAATTGTAGCTTGCTTCCAAATCGTACTTCTTCTTTTTTATTTATTTTTTTAGGTCGCAATTTTCTTTCCTTCCAGTTTGAATTGTCTTTTTTTTCTCTCTCGCTCTCTACAAGATTGCATTACTTTGTTATACTGTGCTCAGTGTTTTGCCAGATAATAGTTTTTTTTACTTTATTTTTTTAATGACTGTTTATTTCCAGATTACGTTGACTTTTTGCATTCGACTTATCCTTGCACTAAACAGGTCTCGATTCGTCGGGCTAGCAAATTTAGAGCCTTGAGTTCAGCCTATGAAGTTGGCTGTCTTTTTTCCGTCGATTTGTCTGGTGACCGATAAACGCTACTGGAAAAGAGATACCTCGACAGTCTTCGAAAGTAGACTGTCAACTGAACAGGGAAATAAGGAGACATGATTTTATCAGCAGAGTTGAATCTCTAAAATAAAATGTCTCCGTTTCCCAACAATTTCTTGTTCTGTCGGAGAAAGATCACGTATAATAATTTTCCCGGTTGCGTCTGTGTAACCCTGCCTGCCTTTGGTGAAATGAATACAGAACAGTGTTATTAAGCGACCTTTCTCTTATAGAAAAGGGAATGATATCAAAATGAGAGAAGCTTTATTGTAAATTAAACTCTGCTGGTGCACCATAATTTTTGATAAAATATGTTTACGAGAGGGACTCCTTCCTAATTATTATAATATTATTGATTTTTTTTGCTCTATCACAGTCCTCCAATTCGACTGGGTGGTATTTATAGTGTGGGGTTCCGGGTTGCATCCTGCCTCCTTAGGAGTCCATCACTTTTCTTACTATGTGTGCCGTTTCTAGGATCACACTCTTCTGCATGAGACCTGGAGCTACTTCAGCCTCTAGTTTTTCTAGATTCCTTTTCAGGGATCTTGGGATCGTGCCTAGTGCTCCTATGATTATGGGTACGATTTCCACTGGCATATCCCATATCCTTCTTATTTCTATTTTCAGATCTTGATACTTATCCATTTTTTTCCCTCTCTCTCTTCAACTCTGGTGTCCCATGGTATTGCGACATCAATGAGTGATACTTTCTTCTTGACTTTGTCAATCAACGTCACGTCTGGTCTATTTGCACGTATCACCCTATCCGTTCTGATACCATAGTCCCAGAGGATCTTTGCCTGATCGTTTTCTATCTTAATCACTCCCTCAGGTTGGTGCTCGTACCACTTATTACTGCAAGGTAGCTGATGTTTCTTGCACAGGCTCCAGTGGAGGGCTTTTGCCACTGAATCATGCCTCTTTTGTACTGGTTCTGTGCAAGTGCCGGGCATTCACTTGCTATGTGGTTTTTTTGCTCTATCATATTATTATTATTATTATTATTATTATTATTATTATTATTATTATTATTATTATTATTATTATTATTATTATTAAACAAAGGAACCTCCGTAACGAGGCTATAATATTGACAATTAAAAGCCACAGTAGTGTTAAAATATATTATTGTACAGTAATTTTTAGCATTGTACAATAATATATTTTAACATACTGTGGCTTAATTGTCATTATTATTATTATTATTATTATTATTATTATTATTATTATTATTATTATTATTATTATTATTATTATTGGAAAAGTAAATCCACAATAATATGTCTGTTTGATCTTGTTATTTAAAATACAAAGCAGAAAGCTTTCGATGACCTGCACGGTTCTCCTTGTCAATCTGATTAGAATTACTAATAGTGACCATACAAGAACTTTGTTTTTTTGACTAGTTTACAAATAGCCTGTTTGATGATGTAGTTGGCTCTTCCCATGTCCCTTGTTGCAGGCGCCCAAGCTGCTATGGACAACAGATCAAACGATTCAAGAGACGAACCGCCACTTCGAAGATCTAGACGTTTAGCTGGTTTGCCGTTGGAGAACGAGGGGATAACGTGAAGAGCCAACTACATCATCAAACAGGCTATTTGTAAACTAGTCAAAAAACAAAGTTCTTGTATGGTCACTATTAGTAATTCTAATCAGATTGACAAGGAGAACCGTGCAGGTCATCGAAAGCTTTCTGCTTTGTTTTTTAAATAACAAGATCAAACAGACATATTATTGTGGATTTACTTTTCTATTTTATTTTATTGACTCATGTGATTGTGAGGTTTATTTGGATTATTATTATTATTATTATTATTATATTATTATTATTATTATTTATTATTATTATTATTATTATTATTATTAGTTATTTTTTTTTTTTTTTTTTTTTTTTTTTTTTTTTTTGCTCTATCACAGTCCTCCAATTCGACTGGGTGGTATTTATAGTGTGGGGTTCCGGGTTGCATCCTGCCTCCTTAGGAGTCCATCACTTTTCTTACTATGTGTGCCGTTTCTAGGATCACACTCTTCTGATGAGACCTGGAGCTACTTCAGCCTCTAGTTTTTCTAGATTCCTTTTCAGGGATCTTGGGATCGTGCCTAGTTGCTCCTATGATTATGGGTACGATTTCCACTGGCATATCCCATATCCTTCTTATTTCTATTTTCAGATCTTGATACTTATCCATTTTTCCCTCTCTCTTCAACTCTGGTGTCCCATGGTATTGCGACATCAATGAGTGATACTTTCTTCTTGACTTTGTCAATCAACGTCACGTCTGGTCTATTTTGCACGTATCACCCTATCCGTTCTGATACCATAGTCCCAGAGGATCTTTGCCTGATCGTTTTCTATCACTCCCTCAGGTTGGTGCTCGTACCACTTATTACTGAAGGATTACTGCAAGGTAGCTGATGTTTCTTGCACAGGCTCCAGTGGAGGGCTTTTGCCACTGAATCATGCCTCTTTTTGTACTGGTTCTGTGCAAGTGCCGGGCATTCACTTGTGCTATGTGGTTTATGGTTTCATTTTTCGTATTGCACTTCCTACATATGGGAGAAGATGTTATTTCCGTCTATCGTACTTTGAACATATCTGGTTCTTAGGGCCTGATCTTGTGCCGCTGTTATCATTCCTTCAGTTTCCTTCTTTAGCTCTCCCCTCTGTAGCCATTGCCAATTGTCATCGCTGGCTAGTTCTTTAGTCTGTCTCATGTATTGTCCTCCATGCATTGGTTTGTTGTGCCAGTCCTCTGTTCTTTCTGTCTTTCTCCTGTCTCTGTATATTTCTGGGTCTTCGTCTACTTTTATTAGTCCTTCTTCCCATGCACTCTTTAGCCACTCGTCTTCACTGGTTTTCAGATATTGGCCCAGTGCTCTGTTTTCAATGTTGACGCAGTCCTCTATACTTAGTAGTCCTCTCCCTCCTTCCTTTCGTGTTATGTATAGTCTGTCCGTATTTGCTCTTGGGTGTAGTGCTTTGTGTATTGTCCATTTGTTTCCTGGTTTTCTGATCTATGCTGCGGAGTTCTGCCTTCGTCCATTCGACTATTCCTGCGCTGTATCTGATTACTGGCACTGCCCATGTGTTTATGGCTTTTATCATATTTCCGGCGTTGAGTTTTGACTTGAGTATCGCCTTGAGTCTCTGCATATATTCTTTCCTGATCGGTGTCCTTCATCTCTTGGTGTTTTATATCTCCTCCTTCCATTATTCCCAGGTATTTGTATCCTGTCTCATCTATGTGTTTAATGTTGCTCCCATCTGGTAGCTTTATCCTTCAGTTCTCGTTACTTTGCCTTTTGTATGTTGACTAAGGCGTCATTTTTTCTATTCCAAACTCCATTCTGATGTCCCCAGATACAATCCTTACAGTCTGGATTAGGGTATCTATTTCCTTGATGCTCTTACCATACAGCTTGATGTCGTCCATGAACATCAGATGGTTGATTTTGTTGCCTCTTTTCTTGAGTTGGTACCCGGCATCCATCTTCTGTAGTACTTTTGTCATGGGAATCATGGCTACTACGAAGAGTAGTGGGGACAGTGAGTCGCCCTGGAAGATCCCTCTCCTGATATTAACCTCTGCTAGTCTTATTCCAGAGCTTGTAAGTATTGTATTACCAGTTGCGCATTGTATTTTTGAGGAAGCTGATGGTATTTTCCTCTGCCCCATATATTTTCAGGCATTCTATTAGCCATGTGTGTGGTATCATGTCGAAGGCTTTCTTATAGTCTATCCATGCCATGCTTAGGTTGGTTTTCCTTCTCCTACTGTTCTTCATTACCATTTTGTCTATCAGGAGCTGGTCTTTTGTGCCCCTTCACTTCCTTCTGCAGCCTTTCTGTGGTAGGGGATGGTGTTTGTCTCCTCTAGGTAGTTGTATAGCCTTTCACTGATGATACCTGTTAGTAACTTCCACATTATTGGTAGGCAGGTGATAGGCCTGTAGTTACTGGCTATATTTCCCTTACTCATGTCTTTTTGTACTAAGGATGTTCTTCCTGTGGTCATCCATTTGGGTGCTTGGTGATTTGAGATACAATGCTGGAGTTGTTCTGCTATTCGTGGGTGTAGGGCCTTGAAGTTTTGAGCCAGTATCCATGGACTCATCGGGACCTGGGGCTTTCCAGTTTGGCATTTTCTTTAGTTGGTGTCTGACTGTGTCTGTCGTGATCTCTGTGAATCTTTGTTTTATTCTCCCTGTTTCTTCTTCCTTGACTTCCTGGAGCCATGTTGCATGTTTGTTGTGTGATACCGGATTGCTCCATATGTTTTCCCAGAGTCTCTTACTTGGTTCGGCTTCCGGAATTTCTGGGTGGTTCTCTTCCCCTCTTAGTTGGCTGTATAGTCTTTTCTGGTTGGTTCCGAATAGTTTGTTCTGTTGGTATCCCTTATTCCTGTTCATGTACCGTTGGATCTTGTGTGCTTTGGCCTTAAGCCTCTGTTTTAATCTTCATTGTGTTGTTTAGGTCCCCTCTCTTGTTACTTTGATTTCTCGTTGAGTCCTCCTTGTTTTCTTGCTTCTTAGCCTTTTTTCTGCCATCTCTTTCAGTTTACTCAAGTCAGATCTCATCACCATGATTTGCTTTTCCAGGCGCCTTTTCCAAGGAGGTTGCTGTTTTGGTTTCTGTTGGGTTGGTTGTGACGGTGGTGTTGGTGTTCGAATCCCCATCAGTTCTGCTACTAATCTTGCTCCTGCATATGTCAAGTTATTTGTTTCTGTGATACTGGTGGTGTGTATTAGGACATTATTTCATTGACCTCACTTGTTTTCTCCCTTAATTTCTTGGTGTTGTAGGCTTTCATGGAGGGGATCTTTGTTCTCTCTGTATCTGGCTCCATCCATTGTCTAATCTTTTCTACCCATTCCGTCCTCTCTGTTACTTCGTCGGTGTTTCCTTCGTGGTGCGTTGTTTGATACTTCATCCTCCATGTCGTCTTCTGTGGCATCGTCTCTCAGTTCGTCTTCGTGTAATTCGTTGTCGTGTGACATTTCCCTTTCCAGTTCTTCTCTTTCTGTTGGGGAGAGCCAGTTCTTTTTCTTTATGTTCCTTACTTGGTCTGCCAGCCTCTGCTCTGTTTGGGGGGTGTTATTCCTCTCATTCCAGATGTTGATCAATCTTCTTCTATATCCTCTCTCCGTCGGTTGCTTCTGATGTAGCATCTCCATATTTCCTTATTTTCTTCTCTTGTCCATTTCTTCCTTTTTGCCTCTGTAGTTCCAATCTCAGGCTGTTGATTACTTTCGTTGTGGTGATCAGTTGCTGGATGACGACCTCCAAGTACCTGACCGTCTTCCCCTTCAATTGGGTTGAATACCTGGTTGCCGGACGAAGCTCCTCTGTTGCCAGAGGTTCCATTTACGTCGTTGTCGTTTATTCCTTCATTTCCTTCCATCATTGCTGAGTTTTGCTATTTAACCCATAGCTGGACCCTACCCCATCAGGGATAGGTACTCATTTACAGCTGAGTAGACTGAGGAAATTATGGTAAAGATCCTTTCCCAAGGAATCAACGCCGAGGAGAGCGGTCACCCATCCAACGACTGACCAGCCCCAGTGTTGCTTAACTTGACTTAAGTCTAGTTGAAGGACCTAACCAACTCCTCCACGGCGCCACATATTTATTATTATTATTATTATTATTATTATTATTATATTATTATTCTTAGTATTATTATTATTATTATTATTATTATCAAGAGTTTTTTGATATAGCTAAGTTTTTTCTTATGAAAAACCAAACAGTAGAAGAGCGTGGTTTTGGATAACTTTTCATTGGAAAAAAATCTTACTTGAAATAACAATATTATGATTAAGTTTGCTTTAAAAAATCCGGCAGTCAATTCAAATCAATATTCATGGCTCAGTCTACATAAAAACAAATCTAACAGTTAAAAACACTGGATTTGGCTAAGTTAACGTCAACAGTATGGCAGTTAAAGCCGTGAATTATCAAGCAGTCATTTATCCAGCAGTTAATGACACTAGTTCTGGCATCGCAAATATAAAAATGGGTAGCAGTTAATTCTGTAAAGGTTCTTCTCTATTTTTCTAATTATTTGTTTTCTCATTGTTGCTTAAACTGGTGAGCAATGCACCGAAGGTTGGCATGTCTCAAATAGGTAATAGTCAAAGCCGATTGATTTTTTAAAATAAAAATTCCGGAGGTGGTAGTCAAATTTTCAGGATATAACCCGTAGAGTTTAATAGAGCAGAACCATTACAAAATTAAGGCAGCTGAGGCACAATTACTTTAATACAATAATAATAATAAATAACAAACAACCAATAATAATAATAATAATAATAATAATAATAATATAACACTACTACTACTACTAATAATAATAATAATAATTAATATTATTATTATTATTATTATTATTAATATTATTATTATTACTAAAAATATACATACTCAGAGCAGCACGATTCTCAAAATGGAGTAAGAAAGCCGCAGTTATGTAACTGCTCTCTGTAGACTTTTATTTCCATATATTGTACAGTTACATAACGATGGATTACCTCTTCTTCTTCTTCCCAAGCAAACTATATCCCTAACTGGAAAAACTGGATGCTAAAAGCCCAACGGCCCCAGTTCGGAAAAATAAATTAGGAAACAAGAATAAACTACATAAAAGGAAACACGAGAAGAAACAAAGAAAAAATACAACGAAAGAAGAATCACAAAAGAAGAAGAAGAAAAAAAAGTTTTTGCTTCTGTACGAGCTTCGATACGCCAACGATTCAGCTACGCGGGTCGGAGGACCATTCCAAACTTGCCACATCTTGGACAAAATTCTTGGAGGACTGTGCGGTAGTGAATTTCGCATATGATAAGACGAGACCGTTAGAATGCATTGCATGTTCAGCACAGCGTGGAAGATCGTACAGTCACTCATGTACCATGGATGTCCGGGTGTTTGTGAGAGATTTGCATTTCACCCCTTTCTGGATGACAGGTGTCTGGGAGTGCGGAACTGGCCAAATGTTCAACTACCTACTAGCTGTGCTGTGTGTGTCCGTCTTACGTCACTTTCCAGACACGTTGCCCATAAAGGGGTTGGATGGAATTCAGCTTTATGCCCGGAGACATCCATGTACTTGTATGAGTGACTATACAGTCTCGGAAGAGTAGGATACAAATGCTAATCTGAATCATGATCTAACTCAACGCAAAACACCATTTTCTGACTCTTTTAGACTCTTCCATGGACCTTTTTATCCCCAAAAACAACAACAACAACAACTGAGTAGTTTGCAAGGCTTACTCCCCGAGCAAACGAAAATATTGAATATAACTCCCTTCCTTTCCCGACATCGAAAATAAAATGTAAGCGAAAACTACAGCACAAAAAAAAAAAAAAAAAAAAAGAAAAAGGGGAATGTCCAGTAGGCCAAACTTTCGTCTGCCGAGAGTCCGGAAATCTGTTGGAACTGAGAATCAAGAACCGGGAATCGGGAATCAGGAATCTTCAATATCGTTGTTAGTGAAAATCGCACTCCGTGTCATGCGGTAAAGTGAATGGCTCTAAATCTTTCCTTTCTACTACGATAATGAAGTTTTTCTTAATTTGAGGGGTTATAATTATAACAATTATAACCCTTCTCATTAGGAAAAACTCAAAATAATGAAAATTGCAGAGGAAAAGCAAATAATTAAATTATTTGTATGTATATATATATATATATATATATATATATATATATATATATATATATATTATATATGTATATGTATGTATGATATATATATATATATATATATATATATATATATATATATATGATATATATATATATATATGTATATATATATATATATATATATATATATATATATAGATATAGATATATATGTGTATATATACACACAATGACTACAAATCAACAAAAATTCCAATTAACGAAAATTGCAGAGCAAAAGCAAATAATTTATTTATTTGCTTTTCCTCTGCAATTTTCATTATTTTGAGTTTTTCCTAATGAGAAGGGTTATAATTGTTATCATTATAACCGCGCTAATTAGGAAAAACTTCAATATCGTAGTGGAAAGGAAAGATTTAGAGCCATTCACTTTACCGCATAACACGGAGTGCGATTTTCGCTAACAACGATGTTGAAGATTCCTGATTCCCGATTCTTGATTCTCAGTTCCAACAGATTTCCGGACTCTCGGCAGACGAAAGTTCGGCCTACTGGACATTCCACTTTTTTTTTTCTTTTGGTGCTGTAGTTTTCGCTTACATTTTATTTTCGATATCGGGAAAGGAAGGGAGTTATATTATTTAATTTAATATATATATATTATAATTTTTTTTTTTTAATATATATATATATATCTATATATAATATATATATATATTATATATATATATATTAATATATATATAGATATATATATAACGTAAAGAAGAATGTATTTTCCAAATTTCTTTCACTGTTTTTTTTAACTTAATCAAATGTGAACTGGGGTACCCATAACGGAAGGAGGCTGAGAAATTAGGCCAACTCTAGCTAGCCGGAATTTCCCTAATAAAAGGACGAGCGATGAGATTTATGTTCATTCGCAGTTACGAAAGGCAAACTTTTTCTGTAGTTTTGGTCGCTCTTCGGCTACACATTGAGAGCCTCCTCTTCTTACTTTTGTCGTCTGAACTTCAGATCCGGTCCACGAGCAATGGGGAGCTTTTTGTACGCTATTTTGATCACGAAAATTATGCTTTCATTCGTTGACGATCTCCACACCGGCATCTCGTATGAAAAAGGCTCATTTTCAACACGAAATACTGCAGAAAAATTTTGTCTTTCGTATATAAAACACAGATCATGACATTACTCGAGAGACCCTGAAATCCCCCGTAACAGAAAACTTGGGGAATATATAAGGCTAGCCCCTGAAAATGAAGAATGTTGTTAACCTGGAAAGCGATGGATGTCAAGGCTAATAGCATGAATCTGCCTCGGTTAAAAAGCAAAAGAAATGAAAGGTGGTTGGGTTAAAAGTAAGATGGAAATATTGTGTAATATCTAGTTGAGAAACTTATGTAATTTTGGGGGGTTATTGTTGCTGAAAAGGGTAATAGAATAGAATTGAAATAAACATTTTGAAGTGCTATAAAGTAGAGTAAAACTAAATAAGTATAAAGTTATAAACAACGGAATAAAGCTTTGCACCTCATGAGCTACAGTGTAGTGTGCCTGCTTGTGGAGTGAGCGCTTAGGAACCAGGATCCAGACAAATGGAATCAGGTTTAAACGCGCATATAGATATGAATGAATCCTTTCATTGCAAGGAGGAGTGCGATCACGAGTCCATTACACGCAAACGGGGTAAATTATGAATCCTTTCACGGTACAGCAGCGCGGTATTAGGACAGAGTTCTCAGTCATTCCCGCCATCTCAACAGAA
This sequence comes from Macrobrachium nipponense, assembly GCF_015104395.2. NCBI lineage: Eukaryota > Metazoa > Arthropoda > Malacostraca > Decapoda > Palaemonidae > Macrobrachium > Macrobrachium nipponense. The sequence continues at coordinate 36,632,921 of NC_087207.1, read as the reverse complement.
GATCTAAAGAAGAAGACCCAAGTTCCCCAAAGTAACGTCGTCTTCGAAGATGGCGGGAAGTTCTTGTTTCTGAAACCGACTTTGAGACGAGAGGAGTTTGAACTCGGCATAAGTTTAAGCTCAGAGACCCGTTTCTAGCCCAGAGCCGAAATAAAGCGAGAAGGAGGAAGAGCAAGGATGAAATGTCGGGGCTTTCATAAAGGATGTGATGAACCTGTTATGAGAGTTAGGAAAAATAGAGGCGAGAGGGCAGCTACCAAATTTAGTAGCAGACGGAAAAGGGAATAACAACTGCAATAAAAAATTCAGGGCACCATTTGCTGAAACAAGCTGAATGCTCTTGTTTAGTTTGGTATGTTTTTCATTGTTGTCTCTTTTACATAGGTTATTCTTTACTTCTGCATTCCTGTTGGGATTACAGCATGACATAATAATAATAATGATAATGTTACAATTACTACTACTAATAATAATAATGATGTTATAAATGATAATAATAATAAAAATCACAATACCGTGGTAAACTCTTATCAAATAGAAATCCATAATTATATATATAAATGTTATTCATATGTAAAAGATAAAAATCACTACTTTTGAACACTTGAGCGATGTTCCTCCTCAGTATTGTAAGTATAACACTGAGGTGGCCCGAGTTTCATGGGCGTGAACGAGGCCCACCATCAGACAGAAAACGCGTTCTTCGGCGCATTTTTTTTTTTTTTTTTTTTTACTTATTTCGGGACAGCCTTCGATAAAGGACGTCGGAGGAAAACGTTGTCGATTGAAAC
>NC_087207.1:36617130-36627130 GCF_015104395.2 Macrobrachium nipponense | reverse complement strand
ATTGTTGTCTGATCATCAATACCACTGCCTTCTACAAAGTTGTTAAATTGTACCCATCCTAATCTGACAAGCGCCATTCTCAGAGGCCTATAGGATTTGGTGGTACAAAAATAGGAATTTAGGACGTTTTGGCCACAAATGTTTTAGAGCCACGTTTAAGCCTAAAATTCATCTGATACCGACGCCAAATTATCTTGCGGACCCCTTGGAACATTCCACGGACCCCTGGTGGTCCGCGGACCACACTTTAAGAAACACTGCTATAATAATATACAAGGTATATACCTTGGTAATATACACACATACTATTGCGGACTTTATTTTTCTAAAATCATTGTTTTGTGCCAGTTACAGTGGCCAGGCGTGATAATTGGTTTTTTCCTTCCTGAGAACCTAGTGTCCATTAAAAAAGTTGCCAATGTTGACGGAGCAAACTTATTTCGTGACATCACTTCTTCTATAATCGCTGCTTCAATTTGACATCAGTAAAGAAAAAAAATACTATGATACTGAATTTGATATTTAAAAGAATATTAGGAATTTTTTGTGCAACGTTTGGCAGAAAGATAGCCCCTAAAGATGGAAGAAAGGCACCTGTGAAACTTGGCTTTAGGTGTTGCAATTCTCATGGTCCGATTGATTTTACTGAAACGAACTCATTTCTGCCATAATTTTGAAGAAATTGGTCACGGAATAGAAATTTTGAGTAAATAATGAAGCACAATATTCTTTTGTTTTTTCTTTTCAAATTGCTTCAGCACTGAAATGAAAGTTTGCTCATACACACACACACACACATATATATATATATATATTATATGTATATATATATATATATATATATATATATATATATATATATATATATATATATATGTATATATATACATATATATATACATACTACATATACATATACACACACATACACACACACACACACACACACACACATATATATATATATATATATATATATATATATATATATATATATAATATATATATTATATATAAAACTTTCTGAGATACGGGCCTCCAGAATAAAACAAATGCTGAGGTCTACTCAGGCACAATAAGATTTAACAGGACATGAAAATGCTGCTCGGTTGAACGAGGATTAAAATTCCCGCGTTTTCGTTAGAGCCGCCAAACCACTAGATTTCGAGACGATATATATACCGTTAAGTGATACGGCATAACATTACCCAGTGTATAAGTGAATGGCATTCCTAAAGGGTTATAGGCAGTGAGGTCAACTTGAAGGTAACCCAGAATCAATTGTTTGTTAGGCCTACGTTTGAACACCAAGTTTCTCGATCGCGCAGATTCACGATCCATGGCGGCGACGATCTCGAGAGCCCGGCGCTCTTGCGAACTCCCTACGACCGGCGGTGGCCTCAGAATTACAGCCTGCAAGGGCGCCAGCTGACGATCGCCGTGAAGGAATCGATGCTGGCCCTCGTTTTGGCTAGGACTTTCCCAGACGGAAGCGTCGAGCTCAAGGCAGGTGGAGAGGTGAACTGCATCGAGTTCCTCAGTTCCGCTTTGAATTTTTCGTGAGTATTACCCGGGGGCTGATTTGCGATGAATGTGCACCACCTCACCTGGCGTGCGTAGGTTAGGTTAGGTTAGGTTAGGCGTAGTTTAGGTTAGGTTAGGTTCAACACAGCCGAATAGCGCACGTATGTGTGAGTTGCGTTGTATAGAGCTTTCTAACGTAGAGGTTAATATGAAGGGCCGACTCAATTCCCTTGATCAGTATGGGTAGGGAGAGAAGATTGGGGTCTAATCCTCTAGGAGGAATCAGACCCGTGTCAGAGAGCATGGAAGCAGGAAATTAATCCGGTAATCCAAGGATCACTAATTATAAAAAAAAAACGACAGAGCGACCACACGGCATCGGAGATGAAGAAATTTTGAGAAGAGGTGTCGGCAAAGTTAGTAACTTGAGAGAGAGAGAGAGAGAGAGAGAGAGAGAGAGAGAGAGAGAGAGAGAGAGTGAGTTATAGTAGGGTTTAAGAATGGAATGTGTTCTGTACAGGGAAAGATTAGACGAGACAAGGGGGCGGGAACATGATGCAGGCGCCGAAAGATTTGCCTTATCACGTTAGTAACGGCAAAGCCTTCTTACCTCATCACAGTGTGGCCTGGGTTTTCTTTTGTCGGGTGCGAAGACAGAATAAATAAATAAATAATTAACTTTACCTGAAGAATAAATATACATTCAGTACAATCGGAAGAATAAAAGGGAAACGTAGAAAATCAGCAGAATTAGAAAAACAATTTTAAGTTTTTTATTCTATGTACATTTTCAGTTGTTTAGTACTTCATACAGTACAATACTTGAGTAACGTTTATCATACCTTCACGAATCGCTATAAAACTTTAGTTTTAGTCTTACTTTTCTTGTTAATCTATGGTTTAAATTTCGCCCCACTTTTTTTCCTTATTGAAATGACTTGAGTTATTTCTCAAACCTATATTTGAAAGTATAATCGTCACACTAGAATCTGTAAATGTTCACATGACTATAAATTTTGTTAGTATCAAGATCTTGATCTCTCAGAGAACTTATCAAATTATCTTATTATCGGGCATCTGGTGAATTCCTATATGATTTATTGGCCTCCATGGAATATACTTGGTGTCCAATTATTTCCTGGTCGTTGATGTAGACCAGGGGTTCTTAACAGAATAATGGGTATCCATACCCCCAAGAACCACATGCTGGGGGTATGGGACTTGATCTCTGGGTACTGATACATATATATTTGATTTTAATGTGTCAGTGTATACAAGGGCACAATGATAAATTATGAATTAGAACTGTCATTTCATATTTTAAAGCGACTTACGTATACTACTTTAAGCTTACCTGATTGAAATAAGCAGAATCAACTAATGTTCTTTCTTAAGCAGGATACTTTCATCATTTATCAAGTTGGATAATTAAACTTAGTATATTAAATTATATTGTCAACAAATAGGACTTAAGTGGACTTAAGCAAAGGGGGTATGGAACCATTTTGGACAAATCACTGGGGGGCTGGAGTCATCAAAAGGTTAAGAACCACTGACCTACCCATTTTTGCACTTCTAACTCTGCCAGGTAAACAGGGTTGGCAGGGCATTTTTAAATACCAATTAGACGTAACGAACGATGCTCACCGCCTCCCTCTCCCCCCCACCACCAGGTACAAGGCCTACCTCTCCCCGGACAACTCCTGGGGGTATTTCTTGCCCAACGGAACCGTGACTGGCATTATTGGGATGGTGGCCAGACGAGAGGTCGATTTTGCAGTTTCCATATTGGGAATTACTCGTAAGTTTTCCTCAACTAATAAGGGAGAGAGAGAGAGAGAGAGAGAGAGAGAGAGAGAGAGAGAGAGAGAGAGAGAGAGAGAGAGAGAGAGAGTTTGTTGCATGTTATCCTGACTTCTCACGCTTCTTTTCATTTTGTATCAAACCAAAGAATGGTAAAGTAGATATTATATATAAAATATATATATAATATATATATATATATATATCTATATATATATATATATATATATACCTATATATATATAATGTGTGTGTGTATATATAGATCGAGCTACAATGTCCTTTAATTAATATCTAATTCGCTCTACATCGGAATTAATATATTTTCATATATGCTTGACCGAAGGGGAATTTTTTTCTCGTCAGTGAAGCTCTTCCACCCCACCACCGCGAGAGGGCCTCTCACGGTGGTGGGGTGGAAGAGCTTCACTGACGTGCCTGGATTTGAATGTCTCCTGCGTTCGCGCCCAGGTACAGGTAAATCTATTATTGAGAAAAAAATTCCCTTCGGTGAAGCATATATGAAAATATATTAATCCGAGGTAGAGCGAATTAGATATTAAAGGACATTGTAGCTGAATCACGGTAATGTGATATGACTTATGTATATATATATATATATATATATATATATATATATATATGCATATGTATATATATATATGTATGTAACTGGGGGGATTCTCCCCCATTATTCATAAGGTAAGCGTGGACACGAAACAGAAGGCAGACTCACTCACCCCATTACTCATAACCTTTCTCTCTCTCTCTCTCTCGGCAATGTCTCTCTCTCTCTCTCTCCACCTCTTTCCTCTCCATTCTAACAGGTATGAAAATGAGAGAGTTGCATCATAACATTAACGTTTATTAACAAGAATAAATCAATCAATCAACCAAGCAATCCAGTCTTACAGACTAACTCAAAAACAGTACAATGTCAAGTCACCAAAACAAGTCTACACCCCTCTGGGAACTCTTTGTCCCCCGGCATTTCCAGATCCGTCTGTTGCAAAGATACAGAACACATTCCTGGTAAGTACACACACAAGTTTAAAGACAAAGTTAATAAAATGGAACATCTTACAAGATATCAAAACAAGCCATCCCTTTGGCTAAAGCACTTCAACTTGCTAAAGTAATTCAACTCACCCATTGCAGCCGGAATATCTCACTCACTGATAAATAAAAACACTTTGGCATCTGCCATCATGGCTTTGCCTTCCTCCCACGAATCTCTGTGCAAGTCTCTCCATAGACTTGGCTAGTGATACATTATGAATAGAAGAGGCGCACACGCACATACGAATGCACACTTCGACAACGCCTCATATTACAGGCTACAACCAGTTTCGCAAAGGCACTTTGAGAAGAGTTCATAAAACTGTCGTGCATTGACTTGTCGAACTAATCATTTTTATCTCACGCCACCCCAGAAACTCATTGATCAGCTACTCTCAGGTCGTTACCTCTACACTGTTCTCCACATTCCATAGGTCACAGGGAACACATGGACAATATATTATTAATCAAAAACCCTAGGCCTTACAGATAGCTCGGCCTCGCACAAATGCTAGCTCCCGCTAGCAAAATGGCTAATAACACAAAACACTGGCCGGCTTAAAATAAAACATAAGTAAAACTGCACGTCTCTGGCATTATAAAATAAAGTCTTATCACGCTTTAATCTCCCAATAACACAAGACACATTTTCTCTCATATTTTCTTCATTTCTGAATATCCCTCTTTGCTTGTCTGCAAGTAGCTGCACCTGTAGCAGACTGTAGCAGCTGTAGGAAGACGGAATGCCTCCCTCATCGTAGAAGACTTCTCACGGCTTCTGTAGATCCCCAAAAAACACGCTGTAGAATTCTCGCGATCACCATCATGGAAATACTTGTAATCACCCTGGACAACATGGCAGCAACCTCTCGGCTGGTGGACGTCTTGCTGGCGTCGGGGAATGACTTTTGGTGTTAGTATGTCAGTCAAGTCACTGGTCAATCATAGGAAAATTAACCCAGACATACTAGTCCTATCAAACAATGATCTCAAAAGGTCAGAAATACTAACTGAACGTCTCCCAATTAACTCCCTTAATATGACTACTAAATCATAAGTCATTATCACAACTCTCAAAGAAAAAAAAACATCAAGTTCTAGTTCTCCAACTCAATTCTCCAAACTCACACATCAGCACACACACAACTCAGAAATCACAGCAACTCCACGGAATTCTGCACTCACATTTCAAACTCGAATGTGCTCACAAGAAAAAAAAAAAGAAAAGAAAAGACAAAAATCGCAATGAGCCCAAGGAAAAAAAAGAATCTCGTAACACCCAGACCCAAAAAATGTTCTCTCAAACTCTAATATTTGAACAACCCACAAAATCAGTAAAAATCTCCAACTTTTAACAGCAAAAACCCCTTTACTGCTCAATAATTAATTACAATGAGACTTAATGTCAAACTCCCATTACTTAAGTAACAACCCCAGAAAAATCACATCTCCCGGTAAAATCAAATCTCCCGTCCAAAAAAGAAATGCTACTTAAGCTCAATCCCCAAATTATATCTCTCGTAGGGAAAAGGAAGAAAAATAATAAAAGAAAAAAGGATAATCACAAGTACGTTTCCCCCAATCACAAAATACATAATACATGTATAATATGCATAACTCCCGCGTTTTTCCCAAGAAATGCTCCATGTAAAGCCACGGAATTTGCCAGAAAGCAAACTCTCACACATGCGCTTTCGTGAAATGCTATTGTCAACATTTCCAGATATTGCAAAAATTCTGATGTCACCATCATAGGAAAAGAATCAGCACACGGCTCATCACATCGCTTGTCAGCAGAAAAATCGCCTACGGACGTATGCTCTAACATCAGCATAAGAATGTCTAGTCAGACACATAAGTTTGGAAACTCATGATTCTCTAGAAAAAAAGGTCTAACTGACACATTTCACAGAATTAACTCCAGGATATGACTAATGTGTTCAAAAATTTGTCTCAAAGACTCATTCTCTCAACATGACTTTGCCCAAATTATATTTCTCCAAGAATAACACACTTGTGAACATAAAAAATGCACGCACATCTCCATAGGACTCGTAATGCAGTAATGACACTCGCCTCTAAATAGTCAAAAAAGAGAACCACAGAAATCTTCTCTTGTCTCGAAAAAACTCCCATAATCACAAAAAAAAAAGGTCACCCGCCAAAGATTAATTCCAACTCCATTATGAGACACCATATTAATAATAACACCACTCCAGTTATAAAAATATTTCCTCCATTTGGTTAATAACCAACCCCCTTATATTATTCTCTTATTTCTCCAATAGCCACATGTCAGTAAAAAAAGACACCACTCCAAGAATAGAGAATAATCACCTCTATTTCGGCAAATACAAAATATTTACCTCTATTTCCCCAATAACTCTATGTGGAACAAAACAAGGCTCCAAAAATATATCTCCAAAAAAGTGTGCACTCAAGGCAACTAACTCACATACTCACAAATATTGCCCCATAATCTCCTAATATGTGTCTCCATTGCAACAAAGATGGCTGCAAAATAATTGAACTAAACATAGCTCATACCACTATTGGCAAACATCAAATAGCCAAAAATATATCTCCAATATATTATATCTCAAATATAACTCCAAAATAATATATACCTCCAATTATAACTCCAAATAATATATCTCAATTATAACTCCAATTCTCCAAAGAATAACTCAATGTTATAGTCAAAAACTATAAAAACTCTCTCCATTTAGCATAACTGCTAAAAAAGGGCAAAAACTCGGCAAATAAAACTGTCTAGAAAATTCTAGAAAAAAATCACCAATGTGCCACAAGTCATTATAACAGAACTCCAAGTTCACAGTGTCTAAGCCAAGACTTCTCCATATGCACTACGACATAAGCCACTAGAAAACTTAACCAAGTTTCCTATCTCTCACAAAGTTGTCACAAATACAACAAGGGTATTGTGCAAGAAAACTCACAATTTCTGGAACACAAATATCCAGAGAAAAAATGTAGTGCCATTACGTATGCATTCAAAACGTGCAAGAAATTCTCCCATATATTTCTCTATAGCATCAAATAGCTAAAACACGAACACGTTCCCGAACAATGACTCTAAGTCACGAACTGAGATAATATTCACACTAACTGGAGAGAAAAAATAAATTCAAATTCACCCATGGTAAAAAAAACTTGTGTCAGCGATGGCTAATTTCCAAAAAAGAAGAAAAGAAAAATCAATGGCACTGTTAACTCTCTCCCGTAACTCACTAGATGTCAAGCAATTATCTGCTGAACTAATAAAAAAAAGAAAAAAAACTAAAGTGTGTTGTTAGTTCCTCCCAAAATTCAAAAAAGATTTCACCTCCCTTGATAGCATTACGGCACCCACGTATTAGTATAAAAAAAAATCAGTATCAGAAATATCATCATCAGCAAGATCACCAAAAAAATTGCTATCATCAAAATCATCAGTATCAGTACAAAAAATATCACCAATGTTAATGCTTGTCCATTCTCCAAAAATTCAGCAAAAAGTTCAGCAAGATTCAACACAATTCACCAAGATTCATCAAGATTCAGCAAAACTCATCCCCGTGAATCACTGAAATATTCTCCAAAGTTACAAAAACTCAACAATTAACTAAGACAAGACTTCTCCCATTAATTCATTGTAATAATTCTCCTTGAATAATTATCTGTAATAATTATCAACTGATCTCCCATGAAATATCTCAAAACTCTCGTAAAACAATTCTCCCGTAATGATAATTATACTTAAGCAAACCTCCCGTGACACATCTCAAGTATAATAATTACTAATAATAACAATGATAATAACTCTCCATAGCAATAATTCTCTTGCAAAGATCTCAAGTAAGGGTGAAATTCAAAAATAGCATACACTAGTATTGCTGAATCCTATGACATACAATTTCTCCAGCATGCAACACCATGACATAACACCATTGCCACACAACACAGATACACACCAATCATCGGCATTTCAAAGTAATTTCTCCAACACAATAAAAAAATAATCTGTGTATCCCCAATATATTTGTGTCTTTCAAGGCACAAAGAAACATATAACACATCCCGTGCATGTTAACTACTTTTCCCCCTCATTCATGGAAAAGAAAATCTCTTTTTATTTCCTTTTCTCTTCGTCCAAGGGAGAAAAAAAAAAATATCTTTTCTAAAAAAAGACTCTACGGGCGTTCACTTCATCAACTAATCAATCAGCTGTATCTTAGCATCAATGTCAAGGGCAAACTTGTCTTCAACAGCCCGACAAAGAAAAAAAAAGAAAGAGGGAGTTCACCCACACTGAGAAAAAAAAATTTTCTCCCCCCCCCGTGAGAACAACCCCTCAGTCAAGCGGCAGAACAGCCCGAGGCATACCAGCAGTTATCCCCATCTCCCCTTTGAACAGTGTCTGAGGTAATCCCTTCCCAAGGTATACACTAGTACCCATCCCTGCACTATCTCTCGAGGGAGGCCAGTGGTACCCTCCAGGCAACTATCCCCCCGAGGGATGCCAAACCCTCGCAATGCAAGGCGCCTCTCTGCAGAAATGTGCTGAGCCCGTAAAATTGTGGCCGCTTATCTAAGCACAGTTACATGCATAGAAAAATACACCCCTCCTAGTGTTTAAAACAAAGACGAATACGTCTATTATAAACACGTGCAAATAAAGAAACAAAACATGTCACTATGGGGCAAAAAGACAAGAAAAAATTTTTTTGACCTCTTGAACCAATCCCATAACCCTGAAATATTTAAACAAAAACTCTCTCTTCAAACAATAGTTTTAACACTTACCACTCCATAATGGGAAAAAAAAGAACTCGAAATTCTCGTAAAATGCGGTAGTGATATATGCATTAAACACAACACCCGCACGGGTATCTCAGAATACACTCGTCATTACACAAGCAAAAGTCACACTGGGTGCGCTCACTGCTTCTAGGCTGACTCCATGGGAAAAATGCTGAGTCCAATAAAATCCTTCCCTCCCTTTAGCACAGTTAACAGACAGATATTTTCTCATTTTTTCACTAAGTAACTGAAAACTAACAGTTTAACGATTTTCCACAATCCCACAAAGCTTTGTCATTCGAAAACTATCGCTAAGCCATAACCCCTTTTATTTTCTAACTGGCCACCCATCTCTACATCAGCATTCCTAGGCATAGAAAAGAAAAAACTTTTATATCCCCTCTTAACCGTCTGCCACCACTGTAACTGGGGGATTATTCCCCCAGTATTCATAAGGTAAGCGTGGACACGAAACGGAAGGCAGACTCACTCACCCCATTACTCATAACCTTTCTCTCTCTCTCTCTCTCTCGGCAATCTCTCTCTCTCTCTCTCTCTCCACCTCTTTCTCTCCATTCTAACAGGTAATGAAAATGAGAGAGTTGCATCATAACATTAACGTTTATTAACAAGAATAAATCAATCAATCAACCAAGCAATCCAGTCTTACAGACTAACTCAAAAACAATACAATGTCAAGTCACCAAAACAAGTCTACACCCCTCTGGGAACTCTTTGTCCCCCGGCATTTCCAGATCCGTCTGTTGCAAAGATACAAAGACACATCCCGGTAAGTACACACACAAGTTTA
>NC_087207.1:36589630-36612130 GCF_015104395.2 Macrobrachium nipponense | reverse complement strand
CAAGCATTCAGTTCCATTACAGTTCGATTCCTTTTAAAAGCGTCATGCGTTCAGTTCCATTTATAAGTTCGACTCTTTAAAAGCGTCATGCATTCAGTTCCATTTACAAGTTCGACTCGTTTTAAAAGCTCATGCGTTCAGTTCTATTTACAAGTTCTACTCGTTTTAAAAGCGTCATGCATTCAGTTCCATTTACAAGTTCGACTCCTTTTAAAAGCGTCATGCGTTCAGTTTCTTTTAAAAGTTCGACTCCTTTTAAAATTCGTGCATTCAGTTCCATTTACAAGTTTGACTTGTTTAAAAGCTCATGCGTTCAGTTCTATTTACAAATTCTACTCGGTTTAAAAGCGTCAAGCATTCAGTTCCATTTACAAGTTCGATTCCTTTTAAAAGCGTCATGCGTTCAGTTCCATTTATAAGTCGACTCGTTTAAAAGCGTCATGCATTCAGTTCCATTTACAAGTTCGACTTGTTTTAAAAGCTCAAGCGTTCAATTACATTTAGAAGTTCTACTAGTTTTAAAAGCGTCATGCATTCAGTTCCATTTACAAGTTCGACTCGTTTTAAAACCATCGTGCATTCAGTTCCATTTACAAGTTCGATTCGTTTTAAAAGCGTCATGCATTGAATTTGATATAAAAGATAAATTGCTGCATCTCAATTCAAAACAGCCAGGCACTGAATTTACAGGTACGAGGGTTATAAGTCGTTAAAAAACACCAGGTGTTGAAATTCGTTCACGAATATCACTGAGAGCACTAAAACCCGTTTCAAATCTTCAAATAAGAGCGTTGAAACTCGCTTTATAAACGCAACTAGGTGTCGAAACTCGCATGAGAGCAGCAGTCGGACGTTTCAAGATATTAGTTAGAGGGACGCTATTTGCCCCAAAATATCAGGCAAAACGCTGAAGGTCTTATAACAGCGCCAGTAAGAGTATTAAAACGCATTTCAAAGTGTCCGTAAAAGCTTTGAAATTCAACCGAGTTGGAACAAGAACTTAGCAAGAATGCGGACAATCGTAGAATCTCATCAGCCGTGCATTTGATGTCTAGGCCAGTCCCTTACGATGCTCCTGATTGGCTGTTGATAAGCCAATCACATGGCTGGAAACTCTGTCTCTCTCGAGAGTTCACATAGGTAGGATCTATGTTCCACCTCTCCTGAGGGATACATCTTTCAAAAGTGTCCCTTAGGAGAGGTGGAACATACATCCTGCCTATGTGAACTCTCTCGAGAGAAAGAGTTTCCAGCCGTGTGATTGGCTTATCAACAGCCAATCAGGAGCGTCGTAAGGGACTGGCCTAGACATCAAATGCACGGTTGATGTGAATCTATTATAGTCGAAACTGACCTCAGAGCAATGTAAGAACACTGAAACTTTTCAAAGTATCAATAAGAGTATTGGAACTCGTCTCTGTTGTCTCAGTAAGAAATTTGAAACTACTAGTAAGAACATCATAAGAATGCAGAAGTTTCTATAGTTGGCCACTAAAGCTGCTCCAAAAAAAGTTGTTGAATGATTTACATTGAACCAGTTTGGCTAATAGTATTCCCCGAAGAGGGTTATATTTCTTACATTTGGCAAATACGACTTCTGGCAACACCCAATCATGGCCGACTTCCTTTTGTTTGACATAAAAAAAAACTTCTCGTAACTTCCGAACAGGTTTATATTAAGTTTCTGGCTGATAAATCTTTCCTTTAATATAAAACAGGATTGGATTACTTATATTAGGCCAATAAACTTCTCGTAATCCCCAAAATAGGTTTAAGACTTCTTTTATTTGGCCAAAAAAACTCTTGTTACTCCAGAACAGGTTTGGATTGTTTTTATTTTAAATAATTAAGCTTTTCGTAGCTCCCAGACAGAATTGCATTGTTAATATTTGGCCATTAAAGCTTGTAACACTCCCAGACAGGTTTGGATTTCAAATATTTGGCAAACAAACCTAACAACTCCCAAACGGGGCTGGATTTTTTATACCTGACAAGTGAAGGCTCTCATAACTTTCAAATAGGGTTGGATGTCTTATCGTTGGCCAAAAATGCTTCTCTTTACTTACACTAAAGATTTAGATTTCATACATTTGCCCATAACAGCTTCTCGTTACTTCCAAGCAGGACTGGATTACTTATACTTATCCAATAAAAGCTGCTTGTCACTCACTCCCAAACAGGTGTGGATCTGTCTTGCCGCTGCTGTTCTGTTCATCGGGCTATTCGTATACTTGGTCTCGTATGCAATAACGACTTACAAGTATCAGGCAGCTGACGAGAAGCTTGATCTAAACTGGTCCACCTTCAACACGTTCCGCAGCATCGTTCTTCAGGGGAACTACATTGAAGCTGGGTCTTGGCCTACGAGATTCATCCTCTTCGTGTGGTTTGTCTTCTGCTTGATATTTTACGGTAACGATGACCTGTCAATTTCACTTGCCATTTAATTAGTTATAGTATTTGATCTGAATAAATGGACAACTATAAAGCAAAATGGAGGTATTCATTTCTGGTGTAAGAATAAATTCCGGCTACTGTAAAAAAGTTAAGTATATCTTAGTTTTACCAGACCACTGAGCTGATGAACAGCTCTCCTAGGGCTGACCTGATGGATTAGATATTTTTACGTGGCTAGGAACCAATTGGCCACCTAGCAACGGGACCTACAGCTTATTGCGGGACCTGAACCACATTATATCGAGAAATGAATTTCTATCACCAGAAATAAACTCCTCTGACTCTGCGTTGGACCTACGAACAGGTAGCCGAGTGCGAAAACCACTCGTCCAACGAGGAACTGTAGCCTATGCCTTTGTTTTATACATAATAGTGACTAATATACTAAAACGCATCCAGGCATGAATGCAGATGACATACACTTCACCAGAGGAGAAGTGCCGCTGTGGTGAAATGAGACCTTGGAGCAGGAGGCATCCTTATTTTCCCATTTTCTTTACATTGAAACCTTATGACACCAGCAGGTATGTGCCAAACACCCGCACGAGACAGGCAGAGCCAGTTTGCAGAAAATTAAAACCTAACTTGAGGATATTTATTGCGGGGTCTTCTGACGATTATATTACTCAATATTGGACTGGTTGTCTTTGGCCCAGTTGCTCTATTAGACCAATCAACTTTAGACTAGTTATCTTTAGACCAATAGGTCTATTAGCCCATTTCGCATTGGACCAACTGGTGTTAGGCCACATTAGACCAATCGTCTGGGACCGATATATAGTGTATGAGAGAGAGAGAGAGAGAGAGAGAGAGAGAGAGAGAGAGAGAGAAATGAGCGTTACCGAGCATAAAAGCAATTCCCGTCAACGGTCTTTTTTTTTCTTTTACCTTTTCAGCTCTGTACTCTGGAGTGCTCACAGCCGTGCTGGCTGTTCCCACCTACGAGACTCCAATCGAATCCCTGAATGACCTTCCCAGGGCGGCTAAAGATGGATTTACAATCGGAATGCTGGGAGGCAGCAGTTACGAAAGCTTTTTCAAGGTACAGTTACTCATATAAGTTCATGGATGTCCACGTGTTTGGGATAGATTTCCATTTCCCCCTCTCTGGATGACAGGTGTCTGGGCGTGTGAAACTGGCCAAATGTTCAACTACCTAGCTCTGCTGTAGAAAGTTTCGGTGTGTGCCCGTCTTACGTCACTATACAGACCCATTGTCCAGAGAGGGGTTGGATGGTCAGAATGCTGTTCACTCTCGAATTCAGCTCACATTTTCATTATGAAAGCTTTTTTTAATGTATACAATCTGATGACATACATGACAAAAAGGAATGTGTGACATTCTTTAGAAGTAATGCATATAACGTAATAAGGTCAGGGGCCAAAGTGGCCATGGCGGAAATTTCTGCCCGAAATCCAATGTAGAGTGTGAGAACCTTACCGAAGCAAAATGTAAAACATCAACAACCACTTCCTTGGGAACCACTTTGGCTCTCACGAGAAAGAGAAGGCTTACGTGTCGTAACCTAGATAAGTATGTTCGTTCTTATGCCTGTATCTTTGATTAGGTTTGCTCGCCTATGATTTGTAAATGTATTGTAACTCAGACTTCCTCTACTCCTCTTAGTTCAAACATCTATTCAGAAATCTTCTTTGCATCTATCATAAGATGTAATCTGGAACAATATATTATATTTTGGATACTCTGTGTTTCCACGACTTACCCTCTACCCACGAAAGAAGTAAGAAATGAGTATCAAGTTAAGAGAATATCTTCACAGTTCAACGGAGACATAGACTGAGATGGAGAGAGAGATACCCAACGAAGTTTGCTATGCCAACCAAAATTACAACTCTGTGGCTTGTTTGGTAATAAAACGATGCCACTAACATACATCTCTCTTGGTCAGAGTGCTGTTCACTCTTGAAATCTGCCCACGTTTTCGTTACAAAAGTTTTTTTACGGTACATCTTTCCTGTTGACTCTCTAATTCAGCCCACAAGTTTTCATTACGAAAGCTTTTTCAAGGTTCATCTTTCCTGGTCAGAATGCTGTTCACTCTCAGAATTACACTTTCGTTATGAAAATTCTTTGAAGGTTTACATCTTTGTTTTCTGGTCAGAAAGTTCTGTTCTAGAATCAGCCCACAAGTTTTCATTACGAAAGCTTTTTCAAGGTTCATCTTTCCTGGTCAGAATGCTGTTCACTCTCAGAATTTACCCCACGTTTTCGTTATGAAAGTTCCTTTAAGGTACATCTTTCCTGTCAGAGTTCGTTACTAGAAATTCAGCAGTTTTCATTTACGAAAGGTTTTCAAGGTTCAGCTTTCCTGGTCAGAGTGCTGTTCACTGAGTTAATTGGCCCATATGTTTACACAGGACTGAAAGCTGCGTGTATCATTAGTGAGGATGTTAAACTAATTTGTATATTCATCATAATTTTTCTCACTATTTTTTACGCATAATTTTTCAAACACTCATGTCCCAGTATCTTTCCTCCTTGATTTTAGAATATTCACTATATATTCCACACCACTATACCAGTTTTGACCAACGCGGGGTTTACTTTCACTGACACATGATATTACTGTTTTGTGAGCTGAAGATAAGAGGTTTACCTGGAAAGGGACACTTACGTACGTCTACTTGCTCCACGGGTCTGACTTGAATGGGTGTGTTTTTTTTTTTGTTTGTTTGTTTGTATGGTGTTTTTACGTTGCATGGAACCAGTGGTTATTCAGCAACGGGACCAACGGCTTTACGTGACTTCTGAACCACTTCGAGAGTGAACTTCTATCACCAGAAATACACATCTCTCACTCCTCAATGGAATGGCCGGGAATCGAACTCGTGGCCACCGAGGTGGCACGCCTACATAATACCAACCACGCCACTGAGGCGCTGTGTGTGTGTGTGTGTTCAGTCTCCAGTCACTGACTTGTACTAGGACGCTGTAGCTCTTTAGCAATCTCTACATCTATAAACACCACTGTAATCTGTGTGTTTAGTTATAAGGACACCAATCGTCTCCAGCACTTCTCAATAATTCTACAGAAAGTAATATGGAAATGAAATCTCGTGACGAACGTACAATGCAAGTCTTTGGAGACTATCCTTTACTAAACTTTTGGCCGATTTTACATTTCTTGCTCGTGATAAAATCGTTAATAATAAATGACGTTCTCCAAAAATTATTATTATTATTATTATTATTATTATTATTATTATTATTATTATTATTATTATTATTATTATTGGAAGTACAACCTCTTTTAAGCATGTTTTATTAAAAGTAATTTCTGCCTCAGCTGCATTAATTTTATGTAGGTTTTTCTCTATTTTCCTTGTCTTCTCATTGAGAAAAAGATAATTAGGAAAATAGAGAAGAACCTATATAAAATTAATGCAGCTGAGGCAGCAATTACATTTCATAAACCAAATATTCTATCATTATTATTATCTTTTGTCTTGCAGATGGCGAAGGAAGGGATTTACAAGCAGACCTGGGACCTACTTGATCACGACGATCGCTCGAAGAGCTTTGTCAACAACGTCGACGAGGGCTTTCGAAGAGTAAGTAACCTTCAGTCCGCTTCTTTCTGAAATGCAATTCGACTATTTTGGCCTGAATTCTCACCAGAGAGGCCGTTAGTCCTGCCCTTAAATTTGCTCCCTACACAATCTGCGTTAGTTCCGGTATATTTAGCACCTACAAAAAAAAAAAAAAGTTATTCTACAATCAGCTAGAAAAATAAAAACAAAACATTTAACCTGGTCTTGTATCTAACGGGCACCGTAAATCATCGCCGACTCTGATTTAAGAATGAAACCTCTTCGAAAGTGACTGTCAGTCCCTGTCTCAAATTTATCCCCTACAAAAATGGCACTGCTCATGACAGAGAAATGTCTTTTGGACGTGGAGCGAGCAGGGCGGGGACAGCCGGGTGCACTGAGGACATCAAATGACAGCCCCCAAAAAGACTACGTATCCAATGTATGTATAGGGTTTCATTCCACCCCACCTCCTTGAAAAAGCCAGAGATTGAAGGTCATTGGCCTTTGTATAGTGAAAGCAAAGGCTGCTTGAGCATCTGCATTCTAGTACGAATTCTACTTACGACACACAGACTAAAGGTTCTGTGAAAGGGAGTTAGAAATGTGGCAAGCGACGGGGATTTCCCTCAACCACTACTCAGTAACACCTGGTGTGTGTGGGCTCTATCGTCGTTACTTAACAGTCCTAGTGATGTCAGTGAACAAATTTTCTATGTCCACAAGAGGACACGGCTTTAATTAATTTATACAGTGAACAGTTTCAATGTCCACGAGAAGACACGGTTCTAATTAATTTCTGCAGTGAACAGTTTCGATGTCCACAAAAGGTCACAGCTGTAATTAATTTCTACAGTGAACAGTTCCTATGTCCACAAGAAGACACAGCTGTAATTAATTTCCACAGTGAACAGTTTCTATGTCCACAAGAAGACACGGCTCTAATTTCTACACTGAACAAAGTTTGGATGTCCATAACAGGACACGGCTCTAATTAATTTCTACAGTGAACAGTTCCTATGTCCACAAGAAGACACGGCCCTAATTAATTTCTAATTAATTTCTACAGTGAACAGTTCCTATGTCCACAAGAGTCAGCCCTAATTAATTTCTACAGTGAACAGTTCCTATGTCCACAAGAAGACACGGCCCTAATTAATTTCTAATTAATTTCTACAGTGAACAGTTCCTATGTCCACAAGAAGTCACAGCCCTAATTAATTTCCACAGTGAACAGTTTCTATGTCCACAAGAAGACACGGCTCTTGTTAATTTCTACATTGAACAGTTCCTATGTCCACAAGAAGACACGGCTCTAATTAATTTCTACAGTGAACAGTTTCGATGTCCACAAGAAGACACGGCTCTAATTTCTACACTGAACAAAGTTTTGATGTCCATAACAGGACACGGCTCTAATTAATTTCTGAAGTCCGTTCACTCATATCCCCGTCTCTTGTTACTGGTATTTTGGGGTACCTTTGCTACCCTGGTCTGTACCGTCTCACACCAATCATTGTTGTGTGGATGTGAAGGTATCTGAACCACCATTTCTTTTGCAGGAGCGAAAGAGACAATACATAGATTCTTCATTTCACCAAGAAATCTGTCCGCAGGTTCTGACGAGCAATTCGTCTTCATTGCTGGCGAGAACTACATGCAGGTGATTTTGAGGAGGTTTGGCAAGGGGCGGTACCACTTCGGTCGGGACGTCTTCTTTCCTGCTTACGTGGGTTTAGCTTGTCAGTCGGGATCGCCAATCGCACATGTCTTCACACAAAGGTCAGCTGGCTCTTCTCTGATTTCTTAATATAAATGATTTGTTATTCTGGTTAAGAGCTTTCGGGGTACAGTTAGGAGATGGTACGAGGAAAAGGCCACCTTTCCCGACAGAGTTCTTTACGAGTTCTTTGAAAATCATCAAGAGAGACAACAAGAGACATGATTTTGACAGCTGCAACGCGACGTATAAAAACAAGTCATATTAACCGCTATAGTAGATTCACATCAGTCGTAGTTCCCCGTTGGAAGAGTGGATTTCGCGCTCGGCTGCCAATCCGGTGGTCCGAAGTACGATTCTCGGCTCGGCCAACGCGGAACCTGAGGAATTTATTTCTGGTGTTAGAAATTCATGTCTCGATATAATGTGGTTCGGATCCCACAATAAGCTGTAGGTTCCGTTGCTAGATAAACAATTGGTTCCTAGCCACGTAAAAATATCTATTCCTTCGGGCCAGCCCTAGGCGAGCTGTTAATCAGCTCAGTGGTCAGGTAAAACTAAGATATACTTAACTTTCACATCAGTCGTTCATTTGATGTCTAGGCCAGTCCCATACGACGCTCCTGATTGGCTGTTGATAAGCCAGTCACAGGGCTGGAAACTCTCAGTCTCTCTCGAGAGTTCACATAGGCAGGATGTATGTTCCACCTCTCCTGAGGGATACTTTTGAAAGACGTATCTCTCAGGAGATGTGGAACATACAACCTGCTTATGCGAACTCGCTCGAGAGAGACTGAGAGTTTCCAGCCCTATGATTGGCTTATCAACAGCCAATCAGGAGCGTCGTAAGGGACAGGCCTAGACATCATGAACGACTGATTTGAAAGTTAAGTATATCTTAGTTTTACCTGACCACTGAGCTGATTAACAGCTCGCCTAGGGCTGGCCCGAAGGATTAGATATTTTTACGTGGCTAGGAACCAATTGTTTATCTAGCAACGGAACCTACAGCTTATTGTGGGATCCCGAACCACATTATATCGAGACATGAATTTCTAACACCAGAAATAAATTCCTCAGGTTCCGCGTTGGCCGAGCCGAGAATCGTACTTCGGACCACCGGATTGGCAGCCGAGCGCGAAATCCACTCTTCCAACGGGGAACTACGACTGATGTGAATTTACTATAGCGGTTAATATGGCTTATGCGAACTCTCGAGAGAGACTGAGAGTTTCCAGCCCTATGATTGGCTTATCAACAGCCAATCAGGAGCGTCGTAAGGGACAGGCCTAGACATCAGATGCACGGCTGATGTGAATCTACTATTACACGACTGGCATAAAAAAGAAATATAGTAAACATTTGAATATACGTATGATCATTTAACAACCGACAAATCTTGGTCATGAATACTGTGCCTAGGTTTGAAGCGAACGTGTATTGATGGGTTAAACGCAGGTGTTATCTCTCTTCACGGGACAATGGTTTTGGTCAACTGCTGTGCTTATATTATGACCTCCCTTTTTAAATACAAGTCTGATTATTCGGTATAGATTAAGTTAGTTATGTATGCTTGCGTGTATATAAGTAAATATATTATACATATATGTTGTACATATACGAATATATATATATATATATATATATATATATATATATATATATATATATATATATATATATATATATATATTTATATATATATAACGAAACGGAATTTTGTTTTGTAGCACTTGAATGGAAGCCATTTTCCTTGTTTGCATTTCCATGTGCAATGTTGTCAGGGTAAACCGTCTGTACGTTGTCCTCAGGATACTCAATATGCAGGCATCCGGGCTCGTCAGTCATTGGATTGACATCTCGCTCAAGGGAATCCCACGGGACCCAGCGGTAACAGCTGCGGAAGAAGAAGGGAAAAGCTTCGCAATCACACTCACCCACCTTCAGGTAAAACTTCGGAAGCTTCGTGTTTTCTTACTCCGCGCTTCTTAACATTAAAGCAGACGGTTCCGTTGAGCGTCTCAGACAGGTGACCCCTGTCGTCTTATCTCAGCTGTCCAGCTTCTTTGAATTAGCCTCGAACTTTTGTTCACCTCTTTATATGTAAACACACACACACACATATATATAGATATATATAGATATATATATAAAGTATAAGCCACGAAGGAAAAATAAACAACAGAGTTTCTGCAAGATCTTTCGACTCGACGTCCTTTACTCAGCAGATAAACTGACTTACATGAGGAATTGACAATACAAGAAAGGTCGTATAACTGACAGATGGGGATTAGAAAGAGATTAGTACCTAGGATCCGACACACCTGAAAGATGAGTAACCTTCCCAATCAAGCATAAACATGGGTACAATTTAAAAGAAAAAGAAAAAAGAGATTAAATCAATATGCTCAGACACAAGGACAAGACAATTAAAGGATTATTTTGGGTGACAGCTATTCAGACCTTTGGCAAACAAAAACATATTCTCAATACATATTAAACATACATATACAATGAAGATATCTCTAAGGCAACTAATTTTTATTTAAGTCTGGTATTATTCTTTGAGGTCTTTCTTAAACATGTTACAAATACAAGGGTCTAAATGAAACAGGCCACGACTAATACTGAAATTACAATGGGAAGTAAGTTGTATTAAAGCAGATTCTAAAAGATATCGTGATAAGACATCTTTTGACCTTGCAATTACTGAACTACCAATACAATTTATTCGGTGGTTGTTTTCACTTAAATGAATGAATATTGCATTAGATGTTTGCCCAGTTTTTACAGAATATTTATGCTGGCTTAATCTTACTTCTAAGCCCTTGCTCGTCTGTCCGAGATAAAATGAGGGGCAGTCCATACATGTAATTTTATATATTATGTTGTTGCTTTCTCTCGGGCCATTTTTTATTAACAATCCTTTTAGTGTGTTATTATAGGAAAAAACAAGGTTGACCTTAAAGGCTTTTAGCAATGATTTAATGGTTTCAAATCCGTTAAAATAAGGCAAACAGAGAATGTTCTTAGAATTTTCTTTCTGCGTGTTACTTACACTATAAAACTTTTTGTGGGCTTTATTATAACAAATATCTAATATTGTGGACTGACTATCTGCAATGCTCGTAAAAACATAGAAGAAAAAATTGATATTTTGATGTTAAGATGGTACCTGGTTATTTAATTTCGAGAGTAAATCATTTACATCAATACCAACAGGCAGAACAGCTAAAATATCCTCAACATATCTACTACTTTACAGGAATATAAATGATATTAGGTAAGTAGCGTTTTTCAAAGAATTCCATGTAACAAGTTTGAGAGATGTGGTGATAAGGGTTTCCCATTGCCATGCCAAATATTTGTTGATCAAATTCACCATTGAATATAAACTTACAATCACAAATGCACAAACTAATGAGTGAAATAATGTGACTTATAGGTAGAGGTAATTCATGCTGAGTTAGTTCATTACTAAGATCTTCTAAAATAGAGTCTATAGGGACTTTAGTAAAAAGAGAACATACATCAAAACTAACGAATCTATCAGTGGGGCAAAGAGTAATTTTGATTGATTTATCAACTAAATCTAGAGAATTATATATATGAGAATCGGAGATAGTTCCAAGTAACGGGGACAAGATCTTAGTGATATATTTCGAAAGTTTATATGAAATTGAACCAGCAGTACTGATAATAGGCCGCATAGGGTTATTTCTTTGTGCGTTTTGACTAATCCGTACAGGTAAGGTAGCGAAGGAGATTTGACTGACAATTTGCCTAGTAGTTCTGTTTTATCTTTAAGGATATTGTTCACTGTGCTATTAAAGTTTTTTATGACTTGATCAAGTGGATTTTTTTTTTTAGTTTTTTATAAGTGACATCATCATCCAGTAGGGCTTGCATACGTGATATGTAGTCGGCTTTACCTAAAATTACTATACTATTTGACTTATCAGCTTTTGTAAAGTGGATAGTATTGTCTTTTTTAAGATCGGTCAAACTTTTCTTATAGCGAGCAGGGAAGTTACTTTCATGCTTAACATTGGCAGCTCCATAAACAATATCTTTAATCATGTCAACATGATTTTGAGGAAGATCACAATATTTTTCAAATTTACTACTTAGGGATGACGCAATCATTAAAGCAGAAGGTCAACTTGTTATGAAGAAAGATAAACCATATCCAAGCCCACTCACAACATTTTCACTTATTTGTTTACTTGATAGGTTTACAACACAATCTTGACTTGCACAATTAGTCCAATCATTGCTATCAATAAGATTTTTTAGTTTTCTGTCGAGTTTCCTTTTCAGGGCATCTGTAGTCCTACGAAGTTTTCCGTAAATTTCCCGTTGCAGCGAGTCCTTCCAATCAGCCGGGATGGAATGATTGAAAGAGATCTTTGTTTTTTCCAATTCCTTGAATTTTTCTTTCTATTCTTGCTTGGCGGCTGCTATGTGCTGTTTCAACATCATGGCACTAAATTCGTTGAATGGGTGATTGTCATAACTTAGAAGGCGTGGCAGCAAGGATTTAGGGAGCATTTGTTCAAAAAGCCACTTCTTCAGGAACTTTAGACGAATTCTGGTCGAATGTGCAGCCACAAGAGACTTGCCTTATTTTAACAGATTTGAAACCATTAAATCATTGCTAAAAGCCTTTATGGTCAACCTTGTTTTTTCTTATAATAACACACTAAAAGGAATGTTAATAAAAAATGACCCCAGAGAAAGCGACAACATAATATATAAAATTACATGTATGTACTGCCCCTCATTTTATCTCGGACAGTCAAGCAAGGGCTTAGAAGTAAGATTAAGCCAGCATAAATATTCTGTAAAAACTGGGCAAACATCTAATGCAATATTCATTCATTTAAGTGAAAACAACCACCGAATAAATTGGATTGGTAGTTCAGTAATTGCAAGGTCAAAAGATGTCTTATCACGATATCTTTTAGAATCTGCTTTAATACAACTTACTTCCCATTGTAATTTCAGTATTAGTCGTGGCCTGTTTCATTTAGACCCTTGTATTTGTAACATGTTTAAGAAAGACCTCAAAGATATAATACCAGACTTAAATAAAAATTAGTTGCCTTAGAGATATCTTCATTGTATATGTATGTTTAATATGTATTGTGAATATGTTTTTGTTTACCAAAGGTCTGAATAGCTGTCACCCAAAATAATCCTTTAATTGTCTTGTCCTTGTGTCTGAGCAGATTGACTTAATCTTTTTTTTTTTTTTTAATTGTACCCATGTTTATGCTTGGTTGGGAAGGTTACTCATCTTCCAGGTGTGTCGCATTCTAGGTACTAATCTCTTTATAGCCCCTATCTGTCAGTTATACGACCTTTCTTGTATTGTCAATTCCTCATGTACGTCAGTTTATCTGCTGAGTAAAGGACGTCAAGTCGAAAGACCTTGCAGAAACTCTGTTGTTTATTTTTCCTTCGTGGCTTATACCTTTATTTATGGATTTATCACGTTCCAAACTTTCGTGATTCAGTTATACAGACATACATACATACATATTACTGATACATACATATATATTATCTATATATATAATATATATGATATATATATATATACTAATATATATATATATATATAGGTAATGCCACGCCACGGAGGAAAAATGAAAAGACGAGAAATGCCTCAAGTAAAGGGTAGTGTTAGACCGAAAGATCTCGGCATTTCTCGTCTTTTAATTTTTCCTCCGTAGCATTACCTTTAGATATACGTAGCATCATGTTTTTATATATTTCGCGATGAAGTCATTCATCATATATATATATATATATATATATATATATATATATATAAATAAATATATATATACTATATATATATATATATATATCTCAAACGTAAAAGCATTGTCATGCATAACTTTCCTTTTAAACTTGCGAATATCGTCTACTGTTTTCTTTCAGGCTGGTTTCTACCTGGCCTTCCTGGGGCTGTCAGTCGCCACTGTGGTGTTTCTCCTAGAATTAGTCATATTCTACCTCAGAGGAAATAAATTTCAACAGGCTGACTAAACCACCTTCAAGCTAAGTTTCGACGGTCACACTTTTGGCAGACAGACTTGATCCATATGCTCTCATCAGTACCTCCTTTATAACACGCCAGTTCGCTTAAAATGTGGGGGATGAGTGCATTTGAAAGACAACACAAGAGCGGTGGTTCCAGAAATGAAGGTTTTGTAGAATATGCCTTGGATAAGAATGACTGAACATGTGTGTATGTGTATATATATATATACACACACACATATATATATATATATAATTATATAATATTATTATTATATTAATAAATATATATATGTATTATATATATATATAGTAATAATGTGATGTTAGGTAAGTAAACACGTTTTTTTTAATAACACACAAAAAACAAATAAACCAAACGTTATCCATGAGTTCAGTCGTGTAGAGGAAGGTCAGCCATGGAATGAATGAATAAATAAATAAATAAATATATATATATATAGATATATATATATATATATATATATATATATATATATATATATATATATATAATATATATATATATATAATGATCACTTCACCGTGATTCATATCAATACATCGAGCTACAAATGTCCTTTAATATCCAATTCGCTCTAATGTTAACCGAAGGGGAATTTTTTAGTTGATAGTATCCCAAAAAAAGAGAAAACCGGAAATTATTCATAAGACTTAATTATATAGAAAGATTACAAATTATCATAAAAGTTTCAATTTCCGGCAGTTTTTGCTTTGATGATGTGGAAATTCAGGATTGGGAAATGGAGCCAAGTATTGAGTACATTGAATCTTGGTGAGGATGGTGGGTGGATGGCAGCGGCTGACTTGGGCAGGTGGCAGGATGTGCGAAGCGGCGAATCACAGGAAACATCCTACAAAGAAGGCAGTGGGAGTCCTGCAAAAAGATCTGGAAGATCTGTTACAGCTGATAATAGGTAGAAAAGCTTCGAATTTCATTAATCTTTCTCAGAGGCGGAGAATAAGCACAACAACTTAATCACAGTGAGAATCATTTCCACAACTGAAGTGGCAGTTGCAGATTCAACTCAAGCAGTGACTTTGAATTATGGAAGGTACCAAGAAGGGGTAGTACTGTTTACAGTTGGACTTGAGCCAAGAGTTGTGGACATTGAGAAATTTAGAATATGTTAACGTGACTTTCAGAATATGAGTTTTACATAAATAGGTTAAACAACATGAATAAAATTGAATTTTTTGCTTAAAACTGGAGTACTGTGTCCCCAATAGACGAAATGTAATACGTGGTAGCGAACAACAATAAAACGTGACTTTAAATAACAAATTTGATTGGTTTAATTTATAGGTTTAAGAACCTATCATACTTTGAGAAACAGTAAACGGCAGAATATATTGTTTATAAGTTTACTACTTTCCATTTGTGTCTGTCTCTAACGGACCAGATTCAGCAAGACTTTACAGTACTCACTGCATCGACAGAGATCTTCATTTTCATTTCTTAGCAGATTTTAAACGATGGCTTGCTTAACAATCCTGTGTCAATGGAAATCGAGACGATGGTCCCGCCAGCTCTCTTTGCCTGTCATTAACCTTCATACAACTTCAGGGTGTTTACTGAATTGGTAACGACAGTTTTTCTGCTTGCGATGGCTACTCGAAATTTTTCGAAGCTCCTTCTCTTTCTTTACCAGAAAACATAATAAAATTTACCAAACACATTTTCTTCTCGTTCCAATTACGTGTGAAGGTCCCTCTGAGCCTTTTGATTTTGTTTAAAACAGGTATTCAGTGAGCACGAACATTATCTTCTTGTTTCCTAAATTTGCAAGTTTACTGTGCATTCCCTACTTGTTTCAAACATGTATTAATTTGTATAAATGTAGCATTCTGGTCGTGACCAACACAGGAGTCTTGCAAGTATTCATGTATACTTATGCAAAGCAAACATTGCTAATACACATCCTGCAAAAGTATTATCCTGTTTTGCGAATAACGGACAACTTATTTTTTTTACTATTGGCTACTACCTCTGGTAACAGCTGTGATAGAAGTAGTTGTCAAAAGATAGGTTGTCCTGGTAATAGCAGGAAACCATTCTACCTGTATTTGATGAAACTTGAACGCAGGATTCAAAAACTATTGGACTTAATGATTTAAATTTTACCCGAGAGAAATCTATAGTACTTCTACTTGTGCAGATTGCTACATTTCCTGGGTTTGACAGCAATAACAAGAGCCAAGTTCAACGAATGACAACAACAGAAACATCTGGATCAGGCGGGAATCAGATTCTTAGCTCCAAAAAGGAATTTCGCTTCGCTCAGTGGACCCTCTTCCTTTTGAGCGACCCACCTGGTCTCATAATTCTCCTTCTGTTCCTCAGGAATCAAAGGCCTTTGGTGTCAATCCAATTCGAAAGCAAAAGACTGGGGTCGAAAAAGACAAGAATTGAAAGAGCATTATATGATTTACGAAGTTCATGTGCAAAAGGCTACGTCATCGCCAATTCACGGGTTGACCTCCGGAGAGAGAGAGAGAGAGAGAGAGAGAGAGAGAGAGAGAGAGAGAGAGAGAGAGAGAGAGAGAGAGAGAGGTTCATGTACAAAAGACAACATCAGCAATTCATGGTTTGACATCAGAAGAGAGAGAGAGAGAGAGAGAGAGAGAGAGAGAGAGAGAGAGAGAGAGAGAGAGAGAGAGAGGTTCATGTGCAAAAGACAACATCAACAATTCATGGTCTGGCATCAGAAGAGAGAGAGAGAGAGAGAGAGAGAGAGAAGAGAGAGCTATCCCACGATGTATTTATAATTTTAGATGAATAAACTGAGACCCAAATCTAGCTAAGGTTTCTGGTCAAATCCTGTTAGCAAGTGAGACAAAATCCGCTCAACTTTCCAGACAATATCCGCTCAACTTTCACAAAACTAGAGGCGATTCTATTGCAAGAACATAATTTTCTTAAGCCGTATTCAGGATCTGAATAAAAGTTGCTTGTCCCTTGGTTTCAGTATTACTTTACCATTGCATGCAAAACACCTGTTTCAATTAATTATGTAAACAAACACTTTAATTGCCTGTGACGATGCAAATAAAAACTATATATTATTGAATATATGGTGAAAAGCTATTTCCTTTTCAGTGATTATGTACATAAACCAATGTATCTTCAGTGATTATGAACATAAACCAATGTATCTTTAGTGATTATGGAAATAAAACATGTATCTTCAGTATGGAAATAAAACATTTATCTTCAGTTTTATGGAAATAAACCTTGTATCTTCAGTGGTTAAGGGAATAAACCAATGTATCTTCAGTGTTTATGGAAATAAACCTTGTATCTTCAGTGATTACGGACATAAACCAATGTACCTTCAGTGATTACGGACATAAACCAATGTACCTTCAGTGATTATGGAAATAAACCTTGTATCTCCAATGATTATGAAATAAATCATGTATCTTTATTGATTATGGAAATAAAACATGTATTTGTCATAAACCCCCCATAAGTCATTGATTATGGCCAAAAACCCATCAATTGACACTAGGAAATTAAATCCTTCATTTGTCTTTGATAGTGAAAATAAATATATTACATTTGGCATTAATAGTGAATTAAATCATCCACTTGGCAATTACTATGGAAATAAATACTCCATTTGGCAATTACCATGGAAATAAATCATCCACTTGGTAATTACTATGGAAATAAATCCTCCACTTGGCAATCACCATGGAAACAAATTTTCCACTTGGTAATTACCATGGAAACAAATTTTCCACTTGGCAATTACCATGGAAACAAATTTTCCACTTGGCAATTACCATGGAAATAAATCCTCCATTTGGCAATTATTACGGAAGTAAATCCTCCACTTGGCAATAACTATGGAGACAAATCCTTCACTTGGCAATTACTATGGAAATAAATCCTCCACTTGGCAATTACCATGGAAGTAAACCTTCCACTTGGCAATTACCAGCAGCGCCGCATTACAGCTCATGTAGCGTGCGCCAACAAGCTAATAATAATAATAATAATAATAATAATAATAATAATAATAATAATAATAATAATAATAATAATGTTAAGAAATTCACAGTTTCTTGAAAACAAATTGTTTAAAAAATATCCACAATTATATATAAAAATATATTTCTATGTAAAAATATAAAACAGACTTTCGAACACCTGAATGGTGTTCTTCATCAGTGTGACGTTAAAATGTAATGAAGAGGATAGTTTCCCTCCGAAGAGCATCTAAAAAGGTGGGCGGGGCGAGGAGAAAACTATCCTCTTCATTACATTTTAACGTCACACTGATGAGGAACACCGTTCAGGTGTTCGAAAGTCTTTGTTTTATATTTTTACATAGAAATATATTTTTATATATAATTGTGGATATTTTTTAAACAATAATAATAATAATAATATAACCCTCATTACATTCAGTGGTCCGTTAATCTGGATTTATAATTATGAGAAGGAATATATATATAGTCAATTTCGAGGCTTTAAATATGAACAGACCACGTACGCACGTCGTATCGATGCGTATTTGTGCACCTTGTGTACAGGAATGTTTTCTCCCCTTCAATATGCCGTTCTTCCTCTGAAACTGGCGATCACAGCCTCCCACTTTTGTATTATCTATCCCGGCAAGTATGAACACTGCATAAAATCTGTGCAATCTGCATTTAAATCGCCTCGATTACAACACTATCTCGGACCGTGTTCGAAATAATGACCAACATTTGCACCAGACACCCAACCATTCTCAATCGCACGCAGAGGGCAATACAACGACCTCATTTTCCATAAGTTTCGGAAGATTCTTGTCGTCACATTTAGACTTTCTGTCGACGACTGTTTATTATTATACCTTGTGGTAAGATTGGGGTTGCAAGTTACCACCTGAATCTCGCCAAGTTTCTACGTTTAGGGTTGCAAGTTACCAGTTGAACCTCACCGACTTCCTACGTTTAGGGTTGCAAGCTACCTGCTGAATCTTACCAACTTTCTACGCATAGGGTTGCTAGTTGAATCTCGCCAACTTTCTATATTTAGGGTTGCAAGTTACCAGCTGAATCTCACCGACTTTTCACGTTTAGGGTTGCATTTTACAAAGCTGAATCTCACCAACTTCCTACGTTTAGGGTTGCAAGTTACCAGCTGAATCTCACCGACTTTCTACGTTTAGGGTTGCAAGTTACCAGCTGAATCTCACCAACTTCCTTCGTTTAGGGTTGCAAGTTACCAGCTGAATCTCACCAGCTTTCTGCGTTTCCTGATGTTTGTGTGAAAGGCGAGATGACGGAGTATTTGGGAATTGGTCTCCATGATCTCCTGATCAGTTATGGATTGAAAGGAAGAGAATAATAATAGGTAAATACTGTCAAAGAGAATGGTAGAATTAAACGAGTCTATTTTATAAATTGTTTTTTTTTTTTCTTATAATCCACTTCTCTTGCTCAGCAATGTTTCTGAGTAACTGGCCAATATTCATATTGGGAATTTCAGCATTTTCATAATTTTTAGAAATTCCCAATTTGAATATTGGTCAGTTACTCAGAAAAATAGAAAAAACAATATATAAACTCAACTCGCTTAATTCTGCCATTCTCTTTAACAGTAATTATTTATTAATAATAATAATTTGTAGCCCTCTAGTCTCAGTGGTTTTTAAGATCTGAGGACGGATGGACAGGCGACAAGAAGTCTCATTCAGTTTTTTTTAAAGAAAACTGTAAAACTACAGAATAGACCGACACCAAAGGTCTTATGGGAAGTGAAAGAGAAAGAAAAAGTAATGTCCGTCATCTTTTGACTGCAAAGGAACCAGGGATACCAATTCAAAATTTTGAATACATAGGAAGCAGGGATACCAGTTCAACTTTTTTAATACAAAGGAAGCAGGGATACCAGTTCAACTTTTTTAATATAAAGGAAGCAGGGATACCAGTTCAACTTTTTTAATATAAAGGAAGCAGGGATACCAGTTCAACTTTTTTAATATAAAGGAAGTAGGGATACCAGTTTAACTTTTTTAATATAAAGGAAGCAGGGATACCAGTTTAACTTTTTTAATATAAAGGAAGTAGGGATACCAGTTTAACTTTTTTAATATAAAGGAAGCAGGGATACCAGTTCAACTTTTTTTTAATATAAAGGAAGCAGGGATACCAGTTCAACTTTTTTAATACAAAGGAAGCAGGGATACCAGTTTTTTCAACTTTTTAATACAAAAGGAAGCAGGGATACCAGTTTAACTTTTTTAATACAAAGGAAGCAGGGATACCAGTTCAACTTTTTTAATACAAAGGAAGCAGGGATACCAGTTCAACTTTTTTAATACAAAGGAAGCAGGGATACCAGTTCAACTTTTTTAATACAAAGGAAGCAGGGATACCAGTTCAACTTTTTTAAAACATTTTTTAAAACAAAGGAAGCAGGGATAACCAGTTCAAACTTTCGACTACAGGGATACCATTTTTCAAAATTTCGACTACGGAAGCAGGGATAGCAGTTCAAACCTTTTTTTAATATAAAAGGAAGCAGCGATACCAGTTCAACGTTCTGACTACAAAGGAAGCAGGGATACCAGTTCAAATGAGAGAAAACGACGAGAGAACTAAACCCCTCAGGAAAAAAATAACTAGGAATTTTACTGGATGCCATGAAAAGGCCAAATGACACCGATGAATATCTGCTAATGAACCACCACCTTTCCGGAAGGACCCTTTTGATTGCGGGGTTCCAGTGAAAAGCCTGATGATGACTGAGTAAAAAAAGGAAAAACCTGCACCCTAAAAAGACGGGAATCATTACGCGAAAGTCAACCCTATCCTTATAATATAGACCTTTTCAGTAGATATATTGCCTCAGCGGTAAACAAGTCAGGATATGGAAAAATAAAGTCCGCAATAGTATGCATGTAATGTCTATTGCTAACTGTAGGAAGCTTTGGAGACCCAACAAGCAGTAAGTTGAGTAGAGTTGAATATAAAATTTAGGCGGAAGATCAAGCACCGGGACCTATGAAGTCATTCAGCGCTGAAATGGAAATTGACAGTAAAAGGTTTGAGAGGTGTAACAGAAGGAAAACCTCAAAGCAGTTGCATGATGAATCAAGCGTTAGGAGAGGGTGGAAAGTAAGATGATGACAGAGAATATGAAAGGAGGTACAGTAAAAGGAACGAAAGTGGTTGCAGCTAAGGGCCGAGGGCACGCCGCAAAGAACCTTGAGTAATGCCTACAGTGCACCGCATGCGGTCCACTGACGGAATTATCGCCCCCCTTCGGAACAAGCAGTAAGACAAACGACTAATGCGCCAGAATCTACTGCGCCCCACGACGATCTCAGAGACTCGCTATTAGGCTATTGAACACTTGTAGAGTTACTTGAAAGAATAACAGACTGTTCTCACGTATGTAATATTATTTCTATATTTATTCAGGGCGAGGAGGCCATCTGATCAAATTGGCGAAAGCTTCCTGTATACAGCAATATACACCCATACTACTGCGGCCTTTACTTTTCCATTTAAGATCACGAGAAAGTGATGATATCGAATAAAACCAGGATATTTCTCTTCTTCTTTCTCACCGTTATCCCCACATTAAGGGATCGGTTGCCTGATGCGCATTCTCCTCCACTGCCTTCTGTCAAAGGCATCATCAGGCATGGTTTATTGTCTGGCAAACGGGCTTTTTGCTATCAAATGCCCTTGCTGTCGTCAACCACAGTTTTTGGCAGACGGCCAGACTTTTACTAAAGAGTACGACTGCAAGGCAGCAGTTTCCACAGTAACTAGCTGTGGGCCTAACCTTTGACTAAAAAGTACGATTGCAATGCAGCAGTCTCCACAGTTATTGGCGGTGGGCCTAGCCTTTTACTAAAAAGCACGAAGGCGGGGCAGCAGTTGTCCTTTTAGTCGCCATTTACGACACGCAGGACCTACGGAGGTATTATTCATTCACCCCTACCACAGGATCACAACCAGGATATTTCTAGAGGACAGCAACTCTCGCATTAGGTTTACCCTGAAAGACGACGAAATGTTTTCTGAAAGTTGAGAACAACTCCCGAAATTGACGGATTGATTTCCGTAACTGGCATCCCATACCTATTGTATGCGCTTAAATGAAAGTTAATTAATTGACTTATGTAAACCAGCCTTATATCAACTTTTGCAGTTCCTTAATTGTAAACGGACCTTTTCGATTCTTTTGAGTTATGGTTTCACATAATTATCTGAATATCTGTATTTCCTTTTGTCTAAAAGGGGAAATGTAGGTCAATAACAACCTCTTCCTGACAGCGGTTCACATATCAAAAGATTATAGAGCAAAAATGAATATAACAAATAAAAACATCTGAATAATGAACGGGAGAGTTCTGAGAATAGGTTGGACAGGACGTTGATTCCGAACTGAACTGCTTTCATCACATGAGAGAGACATCCACTCGATATCTAACTGGTTAATAAAAAAAAATTTAATAGCTTAAAACACGTAGTGAAAAGTGAGTTCAAATACATAAACTGCCTGAAATAATCTCGTATTGTCTGGCTCATCACGTAGAAAGTATATCTTTTCGTACGGGATTATGGCGTTAGGCAATTACTGTGGTTTGTGTTTGGACCTGAACTTTGTTCTGAATTTTAAGTTCAGTGTACAGTGAATTTAAGAGATAATAATAGATGACTCCTTAGTGCAACCTCCGCCTCTCTCT
>NC_087207.1:36582130-36587130 GCF_015104395.2 Macrobrachium nipponense | reverse complement strand
ATTTTAGTCAGGGGTGTCTATATATGTATATATGTATGCCAGACAAGTAAACTCTTGAATACCAGGTTAAAACAAGACAAATATTCAGCAAGGACATGCCAGGCCAACAATGCTCTACTTTTGCATCTATTTTTATTAAGTGAAAAGTCCTACAGAACAAACTGGTCGCAAAGCCATGTAATAGTAGGAAGTAATGAAACTATTTCCAGGAACTTGTTGGAATCCATTATGAAGCAGTTGACCTGGGATAAGAATTTAAATATAAGACTAGGATTATTTTCTTTTGACCCTGTAATAAAACACACGCACACACACACATATATATATAATATATATAATATGTAAAGAGAGAGAGAGAGAGAGAGAGAGAGAGAGAGAGAGAGAGAGAGAGAGAGAGAGAGAGAAAGGTCAGAATGCAAAACACAAGAGCACAGGGCTGTTGATCATGAATTCGAAATAGCGACGGATGGCTCAGTCTATGTAGGCCGCCACGTCGTGTTCTTTTGAACGGCGTCTCCCTCAGTTCCACGAAAGCGTCTAAATGAAACGTCGTAGAATGAGTCTTTGAGGAACTCGCTCCGATGAAAGGGAGGAACGACAAAGCGTCGATGGACAGGTGACAAGAGGCGGAAGAATATGGGTCTGGGATGAATGGACGTCCAGGCAGACGTGATTGGGCAAAGAGCGGGACACAATAGTAGGGATTTGGGTTCGCGTGAAGGGACTTGGGTTAAGGGAGGGTTTCGTCACGAGATTCTATCAGAATGGGTTGGAATAAGTTTTCCTTGGGGAAACTGTCATTATTTTTAGTTTTCTGCGAAAGAAAACTATAGAGATGGCTTTGTCCTTCCGTCGGCACTTTCTCTGTCCGCCCTCAGATCTTAAAAGCTACAGATGCTAGGGGGCTGTAAATTGATATATTAATCAACCACCCTCCAATCATCAAACGTACCAAATTGCAGCCCTCTAGCCTCAATAGTTTTTATTTTATTTAAGGTTAAACTTGGCAACAATCGTCCACCACTGGGGCCAGGTAAAAGTTTCATGGGCCGAGATCACCAAAAGATGTATCTATTCTCGGTGATCTTGATTACACGCTGTACAGAAAACTCTATTGCGCCGAAGAAACTTCGACGCATTTTTCCGCAAGTATGTGAATAAGATATATACGGTAAGTCTACGAAGGTTTTCAGTAACATAACCGGCATAATCATATTTGGCAAATTATGCAAAAATAAACTAGAATACAATGAAATGAATAAAACAAACAAAATCGAAGTACATAATTGAAGAGCTTTGAGTCTCCGCTCAAAAGTCAATTAATCAAACAGATCCTTCATTAAAAAAAACTTACATTTACCCTTTCTTACTCTACTACTGGCGTACAGATCTCATTATGACCCATAACCTGTCAGATCATAACTATAGTAAATTCACATTAAGCGTGTATTTGATGTCTAGGCCAGTTCCTTACGACGCTCCTGAATGGCTGTTGATAAGCCAATCACAGGGCTGGAAACGCTCAGTCTCTCTCGAGAGTTCACGTAGGCAGGATATATGTTCCACCTCTTCTGAGGGATACGTCTTTCAAAAGTATCCCTCAGGAGAGGTGACTGAGAGTTTCCAGCCCTGTGATTGGCTTATCAACAGCCAATCAGGAGCGTCGTAAGAGACTGGCCTAGACATCAAATGCACGGTTGAGGTGAATCTCGTGTAGTTACGAGTTTTAGCTGAATGTTTTGCTTTGCCATGCGTGGGTGTTGAACTCTGTCCTTAACCCTTCTCTTTTATCCTTTCTTTGTGTTCTCAAGACAAAGAAAGGGGAAGGTTTTCATTTCCGACGATCAAATAATTACATTACTATCATCGTCCACAAATTGGGATGAAGAGGAAGAAGATGAAGATGATGATGATGTTGAAACGAACTGTCATTAAAATCATCGTCCACGAATTGGGATTAAGAAGAAGAAGAAGAAGAAGAAGAAGAAGAAGAAGAAGAAGATGTTCTCGAAATGAACTGTCGATTAACTGTATGTTAATAGAAGCTTCTCCTTTCCCCTTTCTCCATCATTCTTTTCTCCGTCGTTAAGAGCATTTCTTGGCAAGAACGACATCGCTTGCAAGCGAGATCTGAGGGACAACAGAGACAAGAGAATAAATGCTTTGGGCTCGAGAGTCTCTCGAGAAAGAGAATTCAATCGTTGTTCCAGGCAGTTCCTTCGGAAGATAAATAAAAGGTTTTTCTCTTTCGCGTCGTCGTGTTTGTTTTGCGATTGTTTGCAGCAGCGAAAACAGCAAATAACGAAAATGACGTGAATTAGACAACGGTAAGGCAAGCAGTTACAGGTAGCAAAATATAATGAGTCAAAAATGCGCCGAAGTTTCCTGTACAGCCGCTACAGCGTATAATCAAGGCCACCGAAAATAGATCTATCTTTCGGTGGTCTAGGTATAACGCTTCTGTATGAGCTGCGGCCCTTAAAACTTAAACCACGACCCGATAGTGGCCTGTCCTTAGATATCGTAGCCAGACGCACGATTATGGCTAAGATTAACCAGTAATCTTCGTCTACTTTCCGAACAACATATCCTAAATTTTGTTTGTTTGTTTGCATGGTGTTTTTACGTTGCATGGAACCAGTGGTTATTCAGCAACGGGACCAACGGCTTTACGTGACTTCCGAACCACATCGAGAGTGAACTTCTATCAGCAGAAATGCACATCACTAACCCCTCAGTGGAATGCCCTAGAATCGAACTCGCGGCCATCGAGGTGGCAGGTCAAGACCACACCGATCACGCCACTGAGGCGCTCATATCCTAAAGTGACTTGCAATCAAAGAGACAAGTATGAGAAGACGCTATTTTGTCTTTGAACGAATTTGGGATATTTGATACTCGAATTTTTACCCTTTTCCCAAAAAGAGCACAACCTAAAGACGACCTATTTATTTGAAGGCGTCAATATACCCTGACGCCAGCCTGCAGGACGAGCCTCCAACGAAATCATTTCAAGCCCAAATTCCCAATTATTTTCTAAGTAAATTCCTAATTAATTTTGAGGCAGGGCTTACCTGGGATATCCAGCCGCCTCCCTCCAATTACAAACGAATCCTCGGGGTCTGTTTTCAATCTGAGACAATTAATTGGCATCCGGTTCTCATCACAGGACAGCCGAGGCCAGGTTGTAATAACAAGGTCATCATATCCGCCCAGAAAACAAGTCTTGGACATTAAAGTTTTCAATATGTACGATACGAAGGGCGCTGCATACCCATAATAGGAAGGTCACTGCGTACCCAAGATATAGGGAAGGCATTACATACCCATGTAAGAAGGGTCATTACGGGACGTCACTGCGTACCCTTGATAGGAAGGTCATTACGGGACGGTCCCACTGCGTAACCCCAGATAGGGAAGGCTTATATACCCATGATAGTAAGGTCATTACAGGAAGGTCACTGCATACTCAAAATAGGGAAGGCATTACATACCCATGATGGGAAGGTCATTACGGGACGGTCACTGCATGCCCAAGATAGGGAAGGCATTACATACCCATGATAGGAAGGTCATTACGGGACGGTCACTGCATGCCCAAGATAGGGAAGGCATTACATACCCATGATAGGAAGGTCATTATGGGACAGTCACTGCGTACCCCAGATAGGGAGGGCATTACATACCCATGATAGGATGGTCATTACGGGAAGGTCACTGCGTACCCCAGATAGGGAGGGCATTACATACCCATGATAGGATGGTCATTACGGGAAGGTCACTGCGTACCCCAGATAGGGAGGGCATTACATACCCATGATAGGATGGTCATTACGGGAAGGTCACTGCGTACCCCAGATAGGGAGGGCATTACATACCCATGATAGGATGGTCATTACGGGACGGTCAATGCGTACCCCAGATAGGGAAGGCATTACATATCCATGATAGGAAGGTCATTACGGGACGGTCACTGCATACCCCAGATAGGGAAGGCATTACATACCCATGATAGGAAGGTCATTATATTCCCATGATAGGAAGGTCATTGCGTACCCAAGATACGAAAGGCACTGCATACCCATGATAAGCAGATTATTGCATCCCCATGATAGGAAGGTATTTGTGTACCCAAGATATAGAGGGCATTGCATACCTATGATATGCAATCATTGCATATATATATATATATATCTATATATATATATATAATATATTACAAATAATATATATATATATATATATGTGTGTGTGTGTATATGTATATGTATATATATATATATATATATATATATATATATATATATATATATATATATATATATATATATTGCAAAGATACGACGCGCACCAGAGCGAAAAGGGAAGAGAGAGAGAGAGAGAGAGAGAGAGGAGAGAGAGATAACAACGGCAAAGAGCAGGACGAAATAACCTCCTAGCCTTTTTCCTTTTCTATTTCTTCTTCTTGAGAGACAAGGCAAAGAATCCGCATCCTCCTCTTCCAGTTGTTTACATAAGGAAAAGACTTTTCTTGTTGCGCGGAAATATTTTCCACTGGATTCGGCTTCAAAGGGTTTGCTGATTCCTCCGGCTCCTTTGATGCTTCGGGATATGAGATAAGGAAAACAACCACATCACTTTAATCTCTCGCGTTATATAAATGCGAGATATTTTCCAGTACGCCTATATCAATCTCTCCGCCTACCTTTCTATTTATCTACCTTTCATGATTAAACAGAAAACCAATATCGAGAAAGGAAAGAAAGGAAGTCGATGTTTGTTTTTGTCTCTTTTAGAAGACTGTAAGTAGAGCTTAACCTTTACGTAGCTCTATACCGGGATATGTTTATTTAGCAGGATGTTTGAGGAAATTACGATATGACCATTATTGGAGGATGATCGAGGTATAAGCAGCATAATAAGGATGTACTCCATATTATTTTCATCAGAATGTTCATACAGCAACAAGGTTTAGATCGTCACTCACAGTTGCCAATGTA
>NC_087207.1:36542130-36577130 GCF_015104395.2 Macrobrachium nipponense | reverse complement strand
ACATCCGTCCTCCCATGCTAACTTGAGCGTGAGTTATTACATCACCAAATTGCGTTAAATGGAAAACTTCACGCCTCATTAACCCTCATAAAAGTGAGTCTTTGCACTTTGTTGAATGTATTAACTATTAAGATAATTATGAGCTCGCGTGGGCCGGATCTTCAATTAGGGAGTCTAATTAGATGCAGGAACGAGCTCTTTATTTTTCCAACCGTCTTGATTCTTTGTTTGCGTTTTCTGTCTCGCTGTTTTGAAGCGCTTGGCGCGCTTTGCATCCGCTCGTTTTATATATAAATATTAAATATATATATATAGTATATATATATTATATATACTATATATATATATATTATATATACGCATGCATGTATAAATATGTAACACACTCGACAAGGGAAAAGACCCAAGTTTGTTTTCAGGACAAGGATTCCGGAAGCAGTATGTTTGTTTGTTTGTATATTGTTTTTACGTTGCATGGAACCAGTAGTTATTCAGCAACGGGACCAACGGCTTTACGTGACTTCCGAACCACGTCGAGAATGAACTTCTATCACCAGAAATACTCATCTCTCAACCCTCAATGGAACGCCCGAGAATCGAACTCGCGGCCACCGCGGTGGCAGGTCAAGACCATACCGATCACGCCACTGAGGCGCTCGGAAGCAGTATGGGCGCTGTTAGATTAACGAGATAGTGCCTCTGTCAACCCCAAGTTGCGAATGATTTGTAAGGTAGTTAGTCGACTGAAGCGGGGGTGGCAGCCAGGGTGATCGTGTTCTTGGAAATGGTACTCTCATCTAAAAATATAAATCCAAGAATCAGAAAGGTAACAAACACACACATATAAATGTACATGTTTGGTTTTAAATCATAAAAAGGTAAAAACGTAATGATTATACCAGTAAAGTGACAGTCACAAAAGAAAAGTGGAATAATTTTCCTCCGCGGCTGTAGATTTGTTCTCATAAGTATATAGTATAATATATATATATATATATATATATTAATTATATATATATATATATATATAGATATATATATCTATATATATTATATGATATATATATTATAATATTATATTATATAGATATATATAATATATATGTGTGTGTGTCTGTGTGTTCTGTCTGTGTGGGTGTAGGTTTTATAGAATTTTTTATGTCCATTTCGTGGATTTGCCCTAATCTCTTTCCTAATGTCACCTCTCTCTCTCTCTCTCTCTCTCTCTTCTCTCTCTCTCTCTCTCTCTCCTCCTCCGCCCCTGTGACTCATGCACATACAAACATGTACGTATACTTAAAACTCCGTTTCTGTTTTTTTTTTTCCTAGAATCCTTGTAACATTAGAAACCCAAGTGTGCTCCATTCTCGTGTTGACCTGAAACCCGAGTTAATTTGGTCTTTTGAAGCTGAACGTCAAAATGGACAATTTTCAAAGACATTTTGAAGAGCCTTTGTCCCTCAAGACCCAATCTTCGATTTTCTTTGATAAGGAAATATGTGTCAGTGATGTCGACGCAGACTTTAATATGAGGCCTTTAAAAAAGGTCGAATGAGTTATGGACTACGGAGGTGGAAAACGTCAACTTCACAGAATGAGTTCATTTAAGGGAACTAGCCAAGAAGGGAATCATTGAATTGAGTTGAATAGAGAATTTAGGCCAAAGGCCAAGCACTGGGACCCATGAGGTCATTCAGCGCTGAAATGGAAATTGACAGTAAAAGGTTTGAAAGGTGTAATGAGGAAAGCCTCGCAGTTGCACCATAAATCAACCATTAGGAGAGGGTGGAAAATAAGATGAAGAAAGAGAATATGAAAGGAGGTACAATAAAAGGAACGAAAGTTGTTGCAACTAGGAGCCGAAGGCACGCTGCAAAGAACGTTAAGTACCTAATGCCTACAGTGCACCGCATGAGGTCCACTGACGGCACTACCCCCATACGGGGAGAAGGGAATCGTGTATAAGCTCCTAGGCAAGAGCCGGTAAATAAACATAGATAAATGCACATTTGCAAGCGAGGTGAAACGTCCCCTTAAGCTTGTTGGGGGGAAGGGGGTGATACTAAACCCCCGTAATTTACTCACAACAATAAAGAAAAAAAAAACATAAATGGAAATGGGTGAGATGATTCAGCCAAAAACCAAACGCTTTAAATGAAGCGGTGATTCATTCTGTTGATCCCCGAGTTCATACCACCAAAAGGTTTCCACGTTCATTCTCTCTTTTCTCTCTCTCTCTCTCTCTCTCTCATACACACACACACACACGTATATGCAGCCCACAGGGGGGTGGGGGGGGGCAGGGAGAAATAATGTAGTGAATTTACGTATATCTCCATCGTCAATCCTCTACTGCTAAGATACGCGGGACGGCAATGCAGTATTTTTCCCTAGGCCTGTGCCAACCTCTTCCCCCACCTTCCCCCCCCGCCAACCCCACAACCCCCCCGCCCTAGAAACACAGTAAATTCCACCGGCACAACACAAAAGCAAGACTAAGAAGGAATAATATCCGTTTCCCCGAGAACCGTCACTATTTAAGGGTGAGCCAAACTAGAAATTGAAGGAGTGTAGCGTACCCTTCCGCGGCCATTATTTGCACGGGAGGAGAGAAAGGCTCCATTCCTTCTGGCGCTCCGTTTGTTTCCTCAGGAAGTTCTTCTCCTTTCTTTACGAGGAGACGTTTTCCCTCCCGTTTTCTCTTTGTATTTTCTCTCACCTGTCGTGTCTCCTATTCCCGGGGATTTCTCACCACGGAGACTCCGTGTTTTCTCGTCTCTCTTTTCGGCATCCGTTAATACTTCGCTCGGTGTCCTCTGATCATCTCTCTGAAAATCTTTGAATTTTGATTTTTGATGTCGAGGGAGATGTATTTAGAACAAAATTCGAGGCCAAAAGTCTCTCTCTCTCTCTCCAAACTCTTACAACCTATATATATGTTCAAATCCCTACGGCATAGTGAAATAACCAATTCGCTCAAGAACGTTTATTCGCCAAAGGCCAGTACTAAACACGGTGAAACAGTGATTCATCTACACTGTTTCGCAGTGTTTGGTACTATTCCCTTGGGGGTCAAATGTGTTCCGCCGTATTTAGTACTAGCCCCTGGGGGCTCAAATGCACTTAGGGACATTTGTTCCACCATGAGCTAGTACTAAACATGGCGATATACATATGACTCCCCAGGGGCTATAGTATATTCACATCAACCGTGCATTTTATGTGTAGGCCAGTCCCTTACGACGCTCCTGATTGGCTGTTGATAACCCAATAAAAGGGCTGGAAACTCAGTGTCTCTCGAGAGTTCACATGGGTAGGATGTATGTTCCACCTCTCCTGAGGGATACGTCTTTCAAATGAATCCTTAAGGAGATATGGAACATACATCCTGCCTATGCGAACTCTCGATCCAGCCCTGTGATTGTCTTATCAATAACCAATCAGGAGCGTCGCAAGGGACGGGCCTAGACATCAAATGCACAGTTGATGTTAACCTACTATAACCCTTGTGGTTCAAATGTTCCTAAGCGAGTTGGTCATTTCACATATTCCCTAGGGATTTCGTTAAATTCCTGATTTCACATATTCCCTGTAACATAAAAAAAGGTTGTGAGTTTGGAGCTACAAGGGAACTCCGATTAACCATATTTGCTATAAAATTTGATAATTTGCTAAAAAAAAAAGAAGCTTGTTGAAACGGGATCTATTTGTCTCCTTTCATAGTTGTCAGCAGCAGTTTTTTTTTTATATTATTTTTGTTATTTCAACCATAAACATCCATCACAACAAAAAAATGTTGACGGAGAGAGACGGAGGTCTTTTTCAATGAACGTATTTTGACACGAGTAGACATCATGTGACCTTCTCTGACGACAGCTGCTCGTGAACTAAAACCTGGAGTGACCCAGGTTTGCCGTTTTAAGGAATTTTGTCTACTAGTGTGGCTTTCTGGTGACTTCTGGCAATCCTCTGTGGCTTTTCCGACCACAGGCCACGGCACTGAGGAGTAAAATTCTTCACTTTGCCTATTTATGTGTTATGAAAATAAAGTTATAAAACATATCCTTCTTATCTATACAGATGAACTTTATTGAAATCCTTCGTCAAAATACTTATGCTAAGCTAGTGACGTGTAGTTTTTTTTACATCACGGAAAATAATTCTACATCGGAAAATACGCATTCTAACCATTAAATCGTAATTAACGTAAAAAAAAGAAGAACTGCGTATGGTAACACTGGTAAAAGCCAGTGTTGTGAAGAAAAAACGGCAACGTTGACTGTCGTGGACAGGAATGCTATTCCCTGAACTGTTGGTTGCACATCAACGGTTTAAATCACGTCCTTTCAACGCCAAAATGGGGCTTCAGTTTTCATATCCGTCAGGTCAACTGACAGTTTAACTGAGCATGTGTGTGTATTTGTTGGGGGTGGTCTCAAAAGATCACTTTGCGTAACGAATGCGTCGGTCACTTCCAGAATAAGGGACTCGCTGGCCCCTTCTGTGTTCCTCAAGTCGTTAAATCTACTTCTTCCGCTTGAATATATAATACAGGCCAAAAGCCAAGCACTAAGACCTAGGAGTTCCTCGTTGGACGGGTTGTTTACGTGCTCGCCTACCGATTCCGTAGTCCGAAGTTCGCCCTCCGCTCTGCCAACGCGGAATCAAAGGAATTTAGTTCCGGTGATTAGAAACTCATTTCTCGATGTAATGTGGTTCGGATCCCACAATAAGCTGTAGGTCCCGTTGCTAGGTGATTAATTGGTTCCTGGCCACGCAACAAATATCAGTCCTTCGGGCCAGCCCTAGGAGAACTGTTAATCAGCTCAGCGGTCTAGTTAAACTACTACGAGTTTTCAGCGCTGAAACGGAATTTGACAGTGTGAGGCTTGAATGGTGTAAACCTCGCAGTTTCTCTCAATAAACTGTTAGGAGAGGCTGGAAAGTAAGACGGAAGGAAGAGAATATGAAAGGAGGTACAGCAAAAGGAAAGAAATGGGTTGCAGCTAGGGGCAGAAGGCACGCTGCAAAGAACCTTAAGTAATGCCTACAGCGCACCTCATGAGGTACACTGACGGCACTTCTTCATGTGAAATGGGTTTGACACGACTAAAGAGGAAAAGCTGCTTATCACAACTTAATATAAATTTTCGGGACTAAGCTCCATCTGGAAAGGCTGTCCGTCTCTGTCCTTCACCACAAACTCGAAAAACAGCACAAACAGAATCACGAGAACTGGAAAGAGCCCATTAAAAGGAGGCGAAGACGAAAATCTTTCCCGGTTAGGAAAAAGAAAAAAAAAAAAAAAAAAAAAAAAAAAAAAAAAAAAAAAAAAAAAAAAAAAAAAAAAAAAAAAAAAAAATCGAAATTCCCAAAAAGTAGCGTCAAAGAAATTTAATTTTCCGGATGGGGACACCCATTAATGGGATTTGAAAGAAAAGGAGGACGGGATTATCAGAAATCCTCTGAGGTTGGTTTCATAATCTCACAAGACGGCTAATCTAGACTCCCGCTCAAAGAGGTTCATCTCTGGAAAAACGCCGCATGCCTACAACAGATGGGAGGACGATTATGAAATATATGTATATAGCTATATTCCTCTAACTTACAAAAGCCAACGCGCAGTGGACAAAACGAGTAATTTTGGACAAAAGTCTCCTTAGGTAACCCCACCTGCTCCCCTACCATCACACACATAAAAATATTGTACATGCTTTATTCCTATTAATT
Source organism: Macrobrachium nipponense (assembly GCF_015104395.2). Taxonomy (NCBI): domain Eukaryota; kingdom Metazoa; phylum Arthropoda; class Malacostraca; order Decapoda; family Palaemonidae; genus Macrobrachium; species Macrobrachium nipponense. Next base: position 36,571,400 of record NC_087207.1, on the reverse strand, counting down.
TCTCTTACGTATTATATCTGACGATCATCCTGTGAACCCTGATTATATCTATCTTCATAAAACATGAAAATTGAAATTAAACCTAATATCGTAGCAGTGACTAATATATTAAATGAAACAGATCAGTTTGCCACAGTAACGCTCCAGAGCATGATGTCTAACTTTAAAGATCTCATTAATATCGTAGAGCGCTTGAAAGTCGATGGTGGAATGTTTGAAATGTTCCTCCTCACAATATATCATAGGTAATGCCATTACAGACGAGGAGAACGGATATCACAGCGTCAATCGCATAAAGTTGATTATTATATCATTCATATATATATATATATATATATATATATATATGTATATATATATATATATATATATATATATATATATATATATATTATATATATTATATACATTGAGCTACAAATGTCCTTTAATATCTAATTCGCTCTACCTAGGAATTAATATATTTTCATATATGCTTAACCGAAGGGGAATTTTATAGGCGATAAGAGAATTGTCGGCTCCCGGACCCGAACCCTCGAAACCATACAAATCTAGGACGACAGTGAATGCTTTCCCACACCACCACCGCAAGAGAATATTTGTAGCTCGATGTATGTATATGAATCACGGTAATGTGATATGACATATATATATATATATATATATATATATATATATATATATATATATAGTAGTCTCAGTAATTGGGCGGCTACTTGGAAATCTTAACTTGATGATAAACTAACAGTGCCAAGACCAGGAAGAACTTCTTTATTTAACGAGCTTTCGAGGTCAAACCTCATCTTCAGGCTGAAAAAATTGACAAGGATGAGAAATCGCTAAAAATTACATTAAAATGAATTGTCTTATTAAAAGCTTCAGTAAAAACATAAAATAAAACGAACATTACATACATACTAAAAATTACGATAAAACTAAAACAAAACGTAAAACATACAAAAACAGAAATAAAAATGAAATAATATGAAAGGTAAACAAACTACCCTCAAAAATAAAATAGCTAACGACCCACTTTGTGTACCTACTATGAAACTATATGATAGCTAGTTGAATACCGGACGAGTTGTTGTTTAATTCCGGTTTCATTTTCTTAATAATTGCTCAAATAGACTGGACCTTTTAATTTCAGAGTCGCTGTTTATTAAGAAAATGAAACCGGAATTAAACAACAACTCGTCCGGTATTCAACTAGCTATCATATAGTTTCATAGTAGGTACACAAAGTGGGTCGTTAGCTATTTTATTTTTGAGGGTAGTTTGTTTACCTTTCATATTATTTTCATTTTTATTTCTGTTTTTGTATGTTTTACGTTTTGTTATTAGTTTTTATCGTAATTTTTAGTATGTATGTAATGTTCGTTTTATTTATGTTTTTTACTGAAGCTTTTAATAAGACAATTCATTTTAATGTAATTTTTAGCGATTTCTCATCCTTGTCAATTTTTTCAGCCTGAAGATGAGGTTTTGAACCTCGAAAGCTCGTTAAATAAGAATGTTCTTCCTGGTCTTGGCACTGTTTTTATTTATCATCAAGTTATATATATATATATATATATATATATATATATATATATATATATATATATATATATTATACATCATAAAGCCCCAAAACTCCCCAATCACTCTCTATTTATTAATAGAGCACAACCTCAAATTCCCAAGGGAGGGAGTTCACCCTGTCGAAAATTGAATTGGAAATGACGTCTATGGTGCTGGTAGGAATGGCACTATGGTAGCAACGTCGCTCGGTTAGGAAGCTACCCGCAAAATCTGTGCATCTATCTACATTCGTCTCGTTTTAATGGATCTGGAATTTTTAATTCTCATATGAAAGGAGCCCAGAAGAAGGTCATTGGCCTATATGAAAGGAGCCTATGAAAAAGGTCATAGGCCTATATGAAAGGAGCCTAAGAAAAAGATCATAAGCCTATATGAAAGGAGCCTATGGAAACGGTCATAGGTTTTCATATAGGCCTATGAAAAAGGTCACGGGCCTATATAAATATTTTAAGTCTGTCATTTGATTTATTTTGACTCTAATTGCCGTGGTACAATGCATGAAAAGGTCATAAAATGCATGACGTTATTATGCTAACCGGGTGCCATTGCATCAACCTATTTTGTCGACAGCCTTGAAATTCAGTCCCCTTCCTCGTTCGATTCAGCCCTGTCTGCTATCCTTCCATTTTCAGGCCCCTTCCCTGCCTCTAGTACACTTTGCTAGTGTTCTCTACGAAAAGCAATTTATTTTACTTGAGCGAGATGACGTAAAGAACCATGAAAATGATGCGCTTAGACGGCATCTCCATTTTTGGTAAGTGCGGGGAATTACGAGTTAAGAGCCTAATAGCCTTGTCTGCCACAGGCTCGACAAATAATAATAATAATAATAATAATAATAATAATAATAATAATAATAATAATAATAATATAATAATAAACAAATGAAATAAATAAATAAGTAAATAAAAAGTGTTGGAGGAGGTGAGAGGGAGTTAGTGTGAGCTCAAATTGAGAATCCAGTTTCGCTTAGGTATTTAGGCCTAAACAAGTTAAACTTTGAAATTCTCTGTAACTGCTTATTTACTTATGCACTACAGTCTCCCTTTCAACGGCCCAACAACCACGTTCGTATTCATAAACTGTCTGCGTGACTTTATTTAAGCCTGAATACTCTTCAGCAACATCAGAAATCCGTTGAATTCATCAAGATCTTTTTTTCTTTTACGTAGTACAACCTCCCTTACTCGTGAAAAACCTAGGAATCTCATTTGATGTTTTGTCACATAAAATTATCTTTATTTGTTGTTGCTATTGTAAGAACATTGCATTTACTTGTTCACGAAAATACGAAAGCAATCAATTGCCTGCTATGTCTCCTTACTTCAGAAAGCAGAGCTGAACGGAAGACCAACTTTCCTCTGGAGGAGACACTTGCGTCTATCTCACTGCATCAGTTCCGGTGGGACCACACTTGAAAATGAAAGGCTCCTGTGGGAGACGAATGCAATATATTAGTGTGATTTAAGGAAAATATTCTAACAGAGAGAGAGAGAGAGAGAGAGAGAGAGAGAGAGAGAGAGAGAGAGAGAGAGAGAGAGAGAGAGAATCATTTCAATATACACGTAATAAATTTCACGTTCGATATAGGAGATAAATAAAAAAGTTCTCCCCACTTGAAATAACAGCCTATATGAATGAGATGATAGTCGTTTTGACCATAGCGAATTGTTAGATTAGAAATCATGACAGTAGCGCACTTACGGAACTTCATTGGGAACACTTTCAAAACCACTTTCAAAACCTTCACAAATTGAGTAAAATATACATGATTATACACCTTTATACAGATAATTTATAGAGATAGTGTCATATATTATTAGTACAGCAAAGTGGTGTTTTTAGAAAATGCCTATGAAAAAGTAAAAAGACAAAATTCGGGAAAATGCCTTTTCAAGGTTTTAACATCAACCTTAGTCGAATCCTAGGTGCTATACTAATACCACAAAGTATACATCATTATATATCATTATAAAGGTAATTTTAATTACTTTAATTTCGCATATAATAATGTTCTCGATAAAAGGCAAAATTTAGTTGTATAACGAGTAAATGTAGAACACAGCGATTTCGGGCGGGTTTTTGCCCCCCCCAAAATGTTGCTAGTGCCCCATGGTTAAAACTTTTTTTTCCTGTTCGGCCAGTTCTGATGCAAAAATTCCCTTGGTATGACGCACTAGTCCCATACACGAACCCCAAAGCCATTTCAGTGGACAACCTCCCTATGGCCGACCAAAACAAGCACGTTATGGACGTAACCTTTCATTTCTCTTCTTCCATCACATTTTAGGTACGAGAAACAGTGTGTCATTAAGAACATGAATTAAAATATGGTGCCAAAAGACCGGTAGGAGTAGTATATAAAGTTAGTCTGCGTCTTACATTCTTCATGACCACACCGTTTTCTTATCGAGTTTCGGAAATCGTGCTACGGAAGCTCAGTCATTGCTTATGTTTGTTTGTAAGGTGTTTTTACGTTGCACGGAACCAGTGGTTATTCAGCAACGGGACCAACGGCTATACGTGACTTCCGAACCACGTCGAAAGCGAACTTCTATCACCAGAAATACACATCTCTAACCCCTCAGTGGAATGGCCGAGAATCCAACTCGCGGCCACCGAGGTGATAGGCAAAGACCATACCAACCACGCCGCTGAAGCGCTCCTGTCATTCCTTATGACAGCGTTCTATACCAAGAGAGAGATATTGTCAGTTCTCATAATTTATTAATACTGATCGGACGATGCTGTTGCTGCTGCTCTTGAGACTGAAAGGCACATACACCATTTAGGGGTATCTCCTTCCCCAGTCAATAATTTCATTTATTTATATATATATTTTTTTTTTTATTAATGGCGCTACTCCGCCTTGGGACAACTATGAAAACGCCAAGACAGTGGTAATTCCTAGGGTAGGCCTAGGGTAGGCAGCTCTCGAGTAATTCGTGCACTACTGGCCAACTTAATCCAGATGACTGTCGCCGCGGTAGCAGAATGCTTATATTAGAGAGAGAGAGGAGAGAGAGAGAGGAGAGAGAGAGAGAGAGCCTTAAGCAGTCATTTTGTTGTATTTTTTTTCTAGTGTCACGCGATGTTAGTGAAAACTGCTGTCATGGCAATCGCTCTATAGCCAGAAATTATATATTAAAGGAAATGAAAATGCATTTTCTTCAAGTAGGTCTGCAGCAAAGAGGCATTCGCGCACGTGTTGGAGGCGCCTGTTCTCATGATAGTTCTAGAATCGTCAGGTGGGATATGGAACTCAACAGTCGCCGACGTGTCGTTAGGAACGCAGCGTATTATGATACAACATTTCATCGAAATCCTTCTAAAGGGTTCTTGTCATCTCAGGAGTCTGTGACGTTTGCTGGTAGGCCCTGCCCCAAGACCATCGTATATATACGATTGATGAAGTAGGAGAGATGAGATCATCAGCAACAGAGATCATCAGTGAGAGATCATCAGAGAGAGGTAAGAGAAGAAAGAACAGATGAAGGATAAGATAGGAAGGCGCTCGAGAAAGTGGTCGAATTCGAGTCAAGTCGTTCACAGTGAGAGAGAGAGACAGTAGTTAAGTCGTCCGTAATCAGAAAGGGAGATTTTCCGACGTTGATCAAGCCTTCAGAAAAGCAAACGTCTTACAAGTTGGTTTTGAGGAATAACCTGGCCTTTGAGTATCAAGAATAGACATTGTTTTCTGCAATACGGAATCAAGAAGACGTCTGAAATTACAGTCCTCCTTTTGTGAAGCCACTGGTTTGAGCATTGATTTCTGACAGCTGCAAAACTGGCCAGCAAGTATTTTCATCACCTCACTATTTCCCTAGTTCAGGCATTGTAAGACTGTACTTTTGTTATGTAAATAACAAAAGTGTTTCTTTCTATATTTGTATCCCCAGTTTCACCTGTTGGTGTTGAATCCTTTTTGTTTATTATAATATCAAACCTGTAGCAGACCTCGGTCCTTAACAAATGGCGACCTTGCCAGGATATTCGGCACCGTAACAGATTGAAACAGGGAGAATATAGAAAAAACCAGAATGAGTGAGATGGTGAAAGAGTTTATTGAGTCAGGTAAGCTCCTAGGTCTGGAGGGGAATGACCTCTGAAAGAGCAGCTGAGAGAGAAGTAATGAAATTGCAGCAAGAGCAAGCGAGAGAAGCAATGAAAATGCAGCAAGAGTTAGAGAGAGAAGTGTTGATAATGCAGCAGGAAGAGAGAAAGAACGTATGCATGAGTTGGAAATCACTAGGTTAAGGCAAAGTACTCGTAACAGTCAGACAGGCGAGAACGAAAGTGGAGCTGATGGGTTAGGTATGAGTGCAGTGTTGAAATTAGAACCAAAGTTTGATGAGGAAGATGTAACAAAATATTTCATGTGTTTTGAGAAGTTAATGGAAAGAGTAGGTTCTCCTAAAGAAATGTGTACTATATTTACAGTCAGTTTTGAGTGGTAGGGTGCTTACTGTGTATAGTTGTATCTCTAAGGAGGAATGTGATGATTATGATATTGTGAAAGAAACTGTTCTTAGCGCATATAGGCCAGTACTCGAGGCGTATCGTAAGAAATTTAGAAGTTTGAGAAAGGATGAGAATATTATGTATGTAGAATACGGTAAGAAGTTAGAAAGGCTGTTTTTTGATTGGTTAACTTCCGCTAAAGTTGAGGATTTTGATGGTTTGAAGAACTTAGTGTTGTTAGAAAACTTCAAAGATAACGTATCCCCTGAGATTAAGCTTTATATGGAAGATAGGCGAGAAGTATCTTTTGCAGGAGCAACTAGGTTAGCAGACGAATATAGTTTGACTCACAATATAAGTGTCAGTAAGAAACGAAATGATCCTTCATCTGGTAGAGTACAAAGCAGTAAAGGTTTCAGTTCTAGTAATAGCAATGCGAGTAAAAGTGACTATTCCTGTTATACATGTGGAAAACCTTGTCATGCGTCTAAGGTTTGTAAGAGTAAAGTGACATCTAGAGGCTCAGAATTAACTTGCTTCCGATGTAATGGGAAAGGGCATTTAGCGAGAAATTGTGCAGTAGAGAGGAAGGACGTTAAGAAACCAGTGTCTCTAGTTAACCTTTCGTCAAGTAGGAATGATGTGATGAGGGAAACTACGAAAATTTTGGTGAATTTCTGCCAGAAGGTGTAGTTTCCTCTCTTGGAGGAGTATATTCAAGAGAAGTAGTCCTGCTTCGAGACACAGGAGCTGCTGTCTCACTAATTAGGAGAGAGAGTGTGCCAAACATGGCAGAAATCAATATGGAAGAAAAAGTCATGTTAGGTGGATTTCCTAACACTTGTGTTCTTTGTCCTTTGTTGAAGTTAAACTTAGAAAGTCAGGTAGTGTCAGAAGTGAAACTTGCAGTTGTTGACAGTTTGCCCATTGATGATGTTGACATTATTGTTGGTAATGACTAAGCTTTATCCAAGAATGTGAATCCTGTTGTGAGGGATATTCCAGTGCCTGAAATGGTAGTAACTAGGTTGGGTTTAGATACAGACACAGACTACTGTCATAATTTGTTTGCGGATTTGAACAAGAGTGAGTTCGTGGATTCGAACAAATGTGATAGAGGTGGCGAGACTGATCTTGGCATGAGTGTGGCTGAGAGACCTGACTCTATTGGTGCCAGTGATAGCCAAGGAGAAGGTGTAGCTGTCAAGAGTAACATAGTCGATGTAGTGGAATCAATTACTAGTTACGGTGATGAATGAGGCACTAACCTTTTGAATAAAGATGAGCTAGTCAAGTTTCAGAGAGAGGATGAGACACTAAGCCGAATTTTTGAATGTGAGTTGAATGATGATCTCGATAATGTGTGTAAGGAAAATTTTTGTTTAAAGGACGAAGTTTTGTGTCGTTATGTTCGTCCAGAGTCAGGTAATAAAGAGGAAATCACCGAACAATTAGCAGTTCCTAGGAAGCTTCGTGAACTAGTTTTGAAGTTAGCAGATGATGAGCAACGACATTTGGGAGTAAATAAAACTTTCAGGTGTATTAGTAGGGCGTACTTTTGGCTGTCATGAATGCCAAATTGCTGGGAAACCGAATCAAGTAATTCCCAGAACTCCGTTGTGTAATATTCCTTCAGTAGGCGAACCTTTTGAGAATGTAGTTATCGATATGGTCGGACCATTGCCTAGAAGTAAGGGAGGGAATATATATCTGCTGACAATCATTGATAGACTAACCCGCTATCCAGAGGCGATACCCATAAAGAGCTGTATGCGTAATGCGAGGACCGTAGTTAAACGATTGTTAGATTATTTTTCTAAGTTTGGTCTGCCTCGTACTATACAGTGATAATGGTAGTAATTTTGTATCCAAATATTTCAAGGATAGAATGAAAGAGTTAGGCATTAAACTCGTAACTTCCACACCTTATCATCCCGAATCTCAAGGGATTGTGGAGCGGTTTCACCAAACGTTAAAGAGTTGTTTACAAAAACTGTGTAGTAACTTTGAATATGAATGGGAAGAAAAGTTACCTTTTGTTCTATTAGCTTTAAGGTTGGCACCGAATGACACTACAGGATTTAGTCCTTTCGAGCTGGTTTTCTGTCACACCGCTAAAGGTCCTTTGGAAATGCTAAAATGTAACTTAATGCTTAAAGAGGATAGTGAGGACTACATAACTAATCTAGAGCATTATAAAAACAATTTAAAAGATGCTTGCAACTAGCGAAGGAGAATGAGAGTGGAAGTCAAGGGGAGACTAAACGGAAACATGATCTCAAAGCAAAAGAAAGAAGTTTCTGTGTGGGAGATAAAGTTTTAGTACTAGTCCAGAAAGAAGGTCCCTCTTTATCTTACAAGTTCGAAGGTCTTTTTTCAGTTTTGGAAAAGAGGGTGAATCTAAATTATTTGATAGATATGGGTAAGCGTAGAGCAAAGTGGCTGCATGTAAACTTGCTCAGGAAATATAACGAACGCCCCGTGCCTGTAGTAACGGTGTCTCAGAAAGAAATTAGTTTTAAGAAAAACTCCTAGGTGCTTAAGATTTTCGAAGTTTTTTATCAGGGTTTAGAAAAGGAAAAGGTGGGAAATACGTAATGTTTTAGTGAATTATCCTGAAACTGTCGTAAATTTCCCAATCCCAACAACTAAAAAACAGGCCATGAGATTTCTCGGAATGGTTTCGTATTTCCGTAGATTCGTACCAAATTTCTCAGAAATAAGCGCTCCCATAACTAATCTGTTTAAGAAAGGACGCAGTTTTGTATTTGATGTTGCGTGAGTGGAAGCCTTCAACAAGTTAAATGCTATAATGATTCACGAGCCAGCTCTATTATTACCTGATTTTGGTAAGGAATTTAATTTAGCGATCGATGCCAGTGATATTGGCGTAGGAGGGGTTTTGTTACAAGAAGTGAATGGGATGAAGATGAAACTCCCAGTTGCCTATTATTCAAAGAAACTGAATAAAGCGCAACAGAACTATTCCACTATTGAAAAGGAATTGTTTGGTTTAGTTACAGCCTTGCAACACTTTGAGATTTACGTATGTAGTAGTTCTGTTTTAACTGCGTATACTGATCATAATCCGTTTGTTTATTTGGAGAGGTTTAAGAATAAGAATAAACGTCTCATGTGTTGGAGTTTAGAATTACAAGATAGTTCATATAAGGGGAAAGGATAATGTTATAGCTGATAGTCTCTCTGGAGATTTTTGAGAATTAGTAGCCTGACGACCGTTTTCTGTTTTGGCACGAGTGGGTGTGTGAGTGGAGAGGTGAACATGTTTAGCTGGATTAAATCTTTATGCAGAATTGCTCCCCTGCTGTTTGATTATTGTTTCTCTTTAGGAGAAAATAAAATCAGTTGATTTTATTTTTTTTTCTTTTGGGGGAAAGTGTCATGGTAATCGCTCTATAGCAAGGAATTATATATTAAAGGAAATGAAAATCCATTTTCTTCAAGTAGGTCTGCAGCAAAAGAGGCATTCGCGCACGTGTTGGAGGCGCCTGTTCTCATGATTGTTCTAGAATCGTCAGGTGGGATATGGAACTCGACAGGCGCCGACGTGTTGTTAGGAACACAATGTATTATGATGCAACATTTCGTCGAGATCCTTCTAACGAGTTCTTGTCATTTCGGGAGTCTGACGTTCGCTGGTAGGCCCCACCCCCAGACTGCCGCATATATACGACTGACGAAGTAGGAGAGATGAGATCATCAGCAGAAAAGATCATCAGTGAGAGATCATCAGAGAGAGATAAAAGAAGAAGGAACAGGTGAAGGATAAGAGAGGAAGGCACTCGAGAAAGTGGTCGAAGTCGAGTCTCATCCACAGTGAGAGAGAGAGACAATAGTAAAGTCGTCCACAGTCGGAAAGGGAGATTTTCTGATGCTGAGCAAGCCTTCAGAGAAGAAACGTCCTACAAGTTGGTTTTGAGGAATAACCTGCCCTTCGAGTATCAAGAATAGACATTGTTTTCTGCAATACGGAGTCAAGAAGACGTCTGAAATTTCAGTTCTCCTTTTGTGAAGCCACTGCTTTGAGCATTGATTTCCAACAGCTGCAAAGCTGGCCAGCAAGTATTTTCATTACCTCACTGTTTCCCCAGTTCACGCATTGTAAGATTGCACTTTTGTTGTGTAAATAAGAGAAACCATTCTGCATTTATCTTTGTTAGTACGCTTGTAAATAAACCTTTGTTCCGTTAGCGTTTCTTTCTATATTCGTATCCCCAGTTTCAACTGTTGGTGTCGAATCTTTTGTTTTATTATATTAGCGAACTTGGAGCTGACCTCGGTCCGTAATAGTGAGATAGCGAGCTGTGTACACACACATATATATATATATATATATATATATATATATATATATATATATATATATATATATATGTACACAGCTCGCTATCTCACTATATATATATATATATATATTATATATATATATATATATATATATATATATATATATATATGTACACAGCTCGCTACTCTCACTATTACGGACTGAGGTCCGCTCCATCAGACACACACACACACATTGGTGCTCGCTCATGGTAACACTGCTTCCCGGGCTTTAAATAGTTACGCTATGTGTAAGTTTTAGGTAAATAAAAGGATATCTGGGTGTACACTTGCAACTGAAAAGTGTTTTAATCGAATATCAACGGTGTAATTTGCATACAGTAAATTATTAAAATACTTTTCAGTTGCTAATGTACACCCAGATATCCTTTCAATTACCTAAAACTTACACATAGTGTAACTATTTAAAGCCCGGGACGCAGTGTTACCATGTGCGAGTACCACAGGCAGGTGGACAGATGGAAAAAAAACCAAGTATAGTAAACAAAGCATTCAGAACCGGTCATAGTCGGATGCGTGACTTTGAACATGTCTGAAGCTGCATGACAATCAGCAACGTGTTAATTCGAAATGAGTAAAATTGCACAAAAGCCAACAGAACGTTTCGGGTCAGTTGATGCTGTAAAGAAGAAAACGGCGGATGTGTTGAAACAGCTGATAGAAAACGATATGCTCTTTATGCTTTCGACCTGCTGCAATGCATTAGTGCAAATGGGGAGAATACTGAAGGGGCAAGCATTAAACTAATAATACATATCTTAACCCCCCCTTTTATTAAAACTACACAAATTGGAGACCCTTACCTGTTGTCAATGGTGCCCTCTGTCTGTATGTCGTTAGGCTATTAAGATCTCGTAAGTAAAAAAATATACTATTTATTACCCAAAGCAGTTGAATGTACAATAGAACAAAATGATTAACCAGTCATAATGACAAAAACCCAAATCTGCCCATAAAGAAAACTATTAAGTTAACATTCTACCCTCCTGACTAAGAATTCACTCCCAGACCCAAAATGTCAATAAGTTCATTATATTAGTCAGGTTAGAGAATCCCGTCTAGTACCATGGAATATAACCCATCTGTAATAAAGATAACAATGGATAAAAGATACACTGCACACATCACTCTCTTTTCAAAGAAATTAAGTAAAGAGTGTAATTCACACTTCTCTCTCTTTTCAAAGGTAACGGTTTTCTAAGTCTTACAAAATATGTGTCATACCTTTACGATGGGGGTTATCTCTCCCGACGCCTGACGTGAACCAACTGACCTCTTTGTGCTCACCAAAAGGAATGTGACTTTCGCAAGTGCCTTGGTCTATTAGACCTGTAACATCCGTACAAACTAATGTACATACTTGACAACAAGACGAGCGATCTCTCGGTTAGAACGCTTACGTACCCAAATTCTTTCACTCAAGTAAGCTGCCCTTACAGTTCAGCCTGTCTCCAAGCAAGATATGATATGTGATTCACTAACATTACATTGTAAGATGGCTTGGCCACCTATGTCCTCTTTGCACTCCTGTTGCACACCATATCAGCAACTAATGCACAATGTATCAATTTACCACATGACTTAGGGCTACCTCCGTTGCTGGAGCCCTTGTGCTTCGTCGACTGCACAAAAGTTTAAGAACTCCTAGCGCACAAATTGTGATCAGTATAGCACCTAACATGATCATTAATATTGGTACTGTGTAATGTGAACTAATGAAAGGCTTATCCTCGTCACTAAGACAAGCAGAACTCGACGAATAGCTGTAGACGCAGGTCGAGTGTGTAAACCAACTCGAAACAACTCAGCACGCGCCATTATTCAGCGTCTGCGACCCTCGTGAGTGTATCCAACACCCTCTCTTCGCGAAACTGTAAATCCGACATTTTCTACTGAAGGAAACGTGGTCACCACCCCGTTGTCAAGGAAATATCCCGTGACTTCTATGCAAGTGCTACTCGCACCCACCTCATCGAAGACTGTAGACTCCCAGAACGTATCCTGAGATGATATATTGAAGACATCTCATCCTTTGCAAAGGCAGTCCATAGAAACGCTATTCGTATGTAGACTTGACTCGACCTCTGGTACTGTAGAATGAAGTCGTTTCCATCGCCACCATCACGTAGAGTTGGGAATTCTCTAAAGTCATTGTGTGTCCATATTTAAAAGGTCTACATGGTCATAAAATAACTAAAGTCTTGCTTTACCCCACAAATCCGTCATTAATTAATATACTACATCTACTAGTCAAATATTAAAAATTCCTCGCTAAACAAAATATAATCTTTACCCGTTAATCCTCACAAATAATCCCATATCTGACAAACACACAATCAAAAGAGAACCCATAACGTCTAACAGCAAAAACCCCTTTTATGGTTTATATAACTAACGTCCATAAAATATAATGCCGAACACCCCTTCTAACTCACATACCCTAACAAATTATATCTCCTATTTAAAATAAAAATGCTATTTAGAGCTTAACCCCCATCTCTCGTAAGAAAAGAAAAAAAGAAAAGAGGAAAAAAAAATAAGATCATAACAACAATAATAAGTGAACTTTCCCCCATTACACAGCACACATAAGAGAAAAAGAAACATATATAATTCAATATCTTTCCCAAAACAGAATGTGTACCGTTACGGAATTTTCTACCGCAGCAATCCCATCAACCAGAAACGACCGGAAAAGAATCTCCTTACATGATACATTCCCGCGGAATGCCATAATCAACATCTACGAGAATAGTGCAAATCTCCGAGTAATCAATTCCAAAGGGAAAAATCTGCAACCGGATTCATTACAGCATCATTAGCAAAAATCCACCTGTGGACACCTCAGGTGCTTTGAACTGCAGCATAGTCAAACTCGCAACTTCAGAAACTCATGATTCTCAAAAAAATGTCCTATACTGAAACCACATCAGCACATTTCACCAAAACTATCTCCAAGATATGACCAAGGTGTTCCAAAATTGTCTCAAATACATAATTCTCTCAAATGATACTGCCCAATTATATAAAAAATTATCACCTAATTGGGATAAAAACTACGGTAAACTCACAATTCCATAATTATATACCACCAAAAAAAAAACGTCACCCCCAAGGATTAATGCCATCTCCTTATATATATATAAATCACCATCTTAATAATAACACCACTCCAATGATATAAATATTTCCTCTATTTAATTAATAACCCCACACAAAACAAAAAAATCATCCCACCCAAAAAAATTGTCATTAAATCATAACTCCCCATGACATTACCCGAATTACATAAAACCTCAAAAATTTAGCCCCAAATATCATACACACAGGAATAATCACATGTCTATCATCACTTTTCTCAGCTAAAACAAAAATTTGCCGTATTACAATCACTTCCCACGTAAAATATTAACCCCGAAATCTTACGCCAAAACGCCGCAGATTTGCGCATAACAAGAAAAAAAAACAGTAGAAGGAAATAAAAGAGAGAAAGAAAAATGTAAAAGCATTCCGCCACCAAATTGCCAAAACAGACAGCAAGAAAAAAGAAAAAAAAAATGCAATTGCGCGACAATATATTAATCACCACAACCAATTCTTTTCAATTTCGAGATATATGTTAACCTTGACCGACCTGTTTTTTCCTCTAAGACTACATTTAAATCTGTTTCCAATTTTCTCTTTAATGACTTTAAAAGGACCTTCAAACTTCGGGCCTAATTTGTAATTTAGTTCATTTCTCATGTTAAGTTTTAAAAGTATCTTGTCTCTGACATTGATCTAGGGATCAGATGTTTTACTATTACTCTTCTGTACCATATCTCTAGTTGTGGATTCGAGATTACGGCTGAGACAAGCATGTCTCTCTCTCGCTGTGGATACCAAGGCCTCGATCGTATCCTCCCCATGATGAGGCATAGTTAGCAAATCAAATGTGCCTCGTGCTGGACAACCAAACAAAGCTTCAAATGGGGACATTTTAATGGAATCACTAACCATAGTGTTAATACTATGTCTAACAACATTAACATATCTGTCCCAATTCTTGTCATTACCACCTACAGTTTTCCTGAGAGCCTCGAGCACTTTCCTGTTTGCTCATTCGCACAACCCATTAGCCTCGGGTCTGTATGGAATAATTGTTACTTTCTGTATCCCCATGACTTCAGCTAAACATTCGAAGGTTTTGTTCACAAATTCCCTCCCATTGTCGGTTAATAGAACTTAGGGTTAGCCATATCTGCAAATGATACCATTGAAAAATGCTATGGCTACTTCTTCGGCCGTTTTATGCTTAAGTGGGAAAATTTCTACTATCCTTGTAAGTTCATCTATTATCACTAACAAGTACTTGTTCGCATATCTAGACTCACAAAAATTCCCCAGGATATCAATATGTATTCTCTGAAAAGGTTCTACTCGGTATAGGATACGATCCTAATTTGCATGAAGTTGTCCTTGCAGGCTTACATGCGTTGCACACCGTACAATTCCTTACAAAATTTTCCACATCTTTCCCCATGTTTTTCCAAATGTATTTAGCACGAACCTCATCATACGTTTTTTCTATTCCCAAGTGTGGACTACCGAACCTGCAATGAACTATATCCAAAACCACTGGAATTAGGACCTTCGGAATTACGATCTGTGTCGTATCTCCTTTACTTTCACTGGTTCTCAACTTATATTTAATTTTCCTAACCAATAGATTACCTTCTAGCTCCAAACCCGGAAAAGGCAACTTATAACGTTTCCTGACTAATTCCCCTCTTAGAAAAGCTTTTGCATCTGCTAAAATCTCGTCTTCATCTTGCCTTTGCTCTATGAGAGGTATATCCCATTGTATGGCCTCGCTAGTGACTTGCGCGACTTGGAAACCTTCCGTGTCGTGAAAACTCCTACTGAGAGCATCAGCAACCACGTTAAATTTGCCCTCTATATATTTGAGGTATGCATCAAAATCTCTGATAGTTAAAAACCATTGAGCTCTTTTAGGCGACAAATCGGGTTTATTAAAAAGATCTAGTAATGGTTTGTGGTCTGTAAGAACTTCTACTTTATTCCCTATCAGTAACATTTTAAAATGAACTAAGCTCGACACTATTGCAAAGGCTTCTTTATCTATGGTGGCCATGGACTTCTTGTTGCTGCCCTTTGTCCTGAACTTCCTGCTATAAAAAGCTATAGGATGAAATTTCCCATCAAACTTTTGCATAAGGCAAGCACCTATACCTTCCTGGCTTGCATCAGTCACTAATGTGAAAGGTTCGCTAAAATCTGGAAACTTCGAAACAGGGGGATTCATTAGCGCGTCCTTGAGCTTTTGAAAACTCTCCGTCTGGGGTTCCTTCCAACCTGGTAAAGGTCATCGGACTGCCCGATAAACCGAAAGGCATTTGCGTAAATTCAAAGTATCCCTTGGGCACTGAAAAAGCGGTATATTCCTTGCTACTTTCACTAAGAGGGACCTGCAAGAAACCCTGCGCCAAATCAATTGAGCTATAAATATTATGTCCCCCAATTTCAACAAAAAGATCTGGTATGCACACGACTGGGTAGCGGTCAGGGATCGTCTTCTCATTTAAACGTCTAAAATCGACGCATACATGGGACAGAACCATCTTTCTTAGGAACCGCTAACAAGGGAAAGTTGTAAGGAGACACGCTAGGTCTAATGATTCCTTCTTCTTCCCATCTATTAACCTCTTTCTCTACCTATTCTCTGATTTTGAAAGGTATGCGATATGCAGGAATATAAACAGGTTTTGTGCCACTCTCCAAATTTACCTTATGCTCTAACACATTAGTCAACCCCAATTTATCACCTTGTAAGGCTACCGTATCCCCAAATTCTGCCAAGAGCCCGCTTATCGCTTCAATGTGTTCGCTATAATCTGCATTAGCTAAATGTTCTCTAAATATTCGTTTCCTTGATTGCATTTCTGCCTCCAAAAACTCAGGTTTCCCCTCTACGATAGCCACTGAACCACTATCCCAACTCCAATCTTGGAAATCCAATATATATGTATTCTTCTGGTATCTCCTAACTGTATCATTACAGTTTAGCAACTCTAACCACGTAAATCCATCCTTGGATACACTGTTCACCGATGCCGTGCTAACAACCCCTCTAAGCTTTTCGCTATTTTCAATAACAGACACATCTGTGGGTTTTCTCATTTCCTTCAATTTAACTTTTACCATAGTCTTCGAACCAGGTAGTAACATAATATCTTCGGATAAAACACTTCTATATTTGTGGTTAGTACCTCCCCTTTCCACCGCCCCATACACATTACCACCCTCAGTATCATCCCCAACATTGTTAGTATCAGAAATAACATCAATATTAGTATCAACATCACCATCCAACGTATCATCACCACCATTGTTATCACTGTGAACTCTGATAGAACCCCCGTAATCATTTCCTATATCAGCAACGTGGGTTTTAATATTACCTTTCTCCATAACACTCGTATCACAGCCATTAATATCACCGAGCACATCTCCTCTTTCAATAACCTCCATGTCCCCCATTCTATTCACGTCCTCATAAGGCAGAAAAACACCAGGTATCCCGACTGTTATCCCATTAACACCTGCATGGATCGAAATCTTGTGTCTTCTACAAGCAGGATGACCCAGCAAAAGTCTGTTGCCTAATGCAATTCCTTTCATTACCAAAAATGGTTCTGTTAACATTCTATCACCGAGAGTAAACTGTATTTGAACACAACCCAGGGTATTTAATCTATGGGCTTGCACATCACACACCGTCTCCGTTGAGGGTTGCAAAGGGTAATTGGAAAACATGGATTGATACAAATTATAGTCCATTAGATTTATTGATGCCCCCGAGTCTATAAATATCAGGATATTCACATCCCGTACTGTTCCATAGACTATAGGCCTGGGCTCTGGGGCGTCCCCCACGAGACCACAATGGCACGTACCAATCATCTGTACCCTTTTTGTTGATCAGGCTTCCAAAAATTTCGCCGATCCCTATGCCCTCTGGTTTGACCTGCCTGGGAAGTTCTCAAATTATAATTACCAGAACCTTGAGGTGTAGGCCTCGCATCTCTCCGTATCTGGAGATGACAAGACTGCCAATAATGATCGGTTACTCTTACACATTCACAATATTTAACCCTGCACAATTTCTTTGGATGCCCTGGTTTATTGCAGTTGAAACAGCGCAACTGCTGTTGCTTTTGATCGATCGATCTTTTGTTATGTTCAACTTTTGTGCACAGACGGGGAGGAGAAAATTCTGTGTCTCTTTGCACTCTATCCCTCGGGCCTGTCCCATTAAAAATTGTACTATCCACAGTGGGACATATAGACATATGTTTCTCAATTTGGGCATAAAGTAATTCTTCGTCTGAAGTAGGTTCAATCTTTTCATCAAAGCTATTCACTATCGCATCCAGTACATCTTGCAAGAGCAGGGAAAAATAGATCAGTTTATGAATGTTATCAAGAGAGACATTACTCCCTGTAACCCATTTAGATGTTTTCAATTTTCTACCCAATCCGCCACAGCATCAAAAAGTTTTGAACTATGTTCTACGAGGCTATTAGTGCCCTTCTGTAGTTTATAAAGACCCCAAAGGTCCCTCACCATATCTCCGTGTTCCTTTGAGCCATAGGCTGTTTTCAAAAATGCTTGCAAATCCGTCCAGGTACAACATTTTGTAAATTGGAAACTCCTGCAATGGTGGGAGAGGTCTCCCCTATTGAATTCTAGTGAAGCTTTCGCCTCTCTAAATGCCTCTATATCGTCCGATATATTCTTTCCCACTAAATAATTATTCACTCCTTCAATAAAAATTTGGACAGGTTGTGATAGAACGCCCTCTACCATCCCTCTGAATGGACTCACGCCCGCACTCACATTCGTTATGTGATGTAGTAGCATTGTGGTGCTCATAGTATCCGCCATCTTTCTCTGTTTCCGAAAGCTCTTTTGTTCTATAAGATTCCCCGATCTCAATAACATCAATATATTTATATACACAAAACCCAATCCAGAAAAATTAACACAAATTTTCCCCCAATAGTAGATAACAAAAGGCAAACGCGCCCAACGCCCAGTATATTATCCCACGAAAGCAACAACAACAAAAAATAGGGAGGGGATAGAAAAAGAAACAAATGCAAAATGCTTACTAAGCGCTACACCCGGGCGACACCAAGATTTGAAGCTCACACATACCAACTCTCGCCTCTCTCTCTCTCTCTCTCTCTCTCTCTCTCTCTCTCTCAGGGTGTGACTCGCAACAAAAAAACTTCGCTCGAGTAAATTTGCCACAAGCAAACAAAAGGAACATAAACAACAAAAAAAGGTAAAAAAATAAAAGATAAAAAGGAGAAAATAAGAAAGAAAGCTTGAAAAATACACTCACATCTTCACATGACTGGAAACCGAATTCGTGTACGCACTGCAAATATGCGTGAACTATTTACTACACTTGTGAAACACTTTAATACGTCGAAAATTAAACTTTTCCCCTTCACGTTTTAAAACACTGGTATTCAAGAATCCCAAGATGGCTGACACTGACTTAGCCTGAGAGACGAACAGCTTCTCACTGTCCAACCCATTGAATCAGCAAAAAGAGCCCCGAGTTGCCTGTGACATGATTATAACCCCTTTTCCTACCAAAAAAAAAAAAAAAATCTATGTCTAACTGGTCACCAGTCTCTTCGTTAGCGTACCTACAGCTTATAAAATATATAAAAAGCCTCTTAAACCACCTGCCACCACTCTTACCACCCTCTTATTAAAACTACACAAATTGGAGACCCTTAACTGTTGTCAATGGTGCCCCCTGTCTGCAATCATGTCGTTAGGCTATTAAGATCTCGTAAGTATAAAAATATACTATTTATTACCCAAAGCAGTTGAATATAGAATAGAACAAAATGATTAACAAGTCATAATGACAAAAACCCAAATCTGCCCATAAAGAAAACTAGTAAGTTAATATTCTACCCTCCTGACTAAGAATTCACTCCCAGACCCAAAATGTCAATAAGTTCATTATATTAGTCAGGTTAGAGAATCCTGTCTCTAGTACCATGGAATATAACCCATCTGTAATAAAGATAACAATGGATAAAAGATACACTTCACACATCACTCTCTTTTCAAAGTAATTAAGTAAAGAGTGCATTTCACATTTCTCTCTCTTTTCAAAGGTAACGGTTTTCTAAGTCTTACAAAATATGTGTCATACCTTTACGATGGGGGTTTTCTCTCCCAACGCCTAATGTGTACCAACTGACCTCTTTGTGCTCACCAAAAGGAATGTGACTTTCGCAAGTGCCTTGGTCTATTAGACCTGTAACATCCGTACAAACTAATGTACATACTTGACAACAAGACGAGCGATCTCTCGGTTAGAACGCTTACGTACCCAAATTCCGTCACTCAAGTAAGCGGCCATTACAGTTCAGCCTGTCTCCAAGCAAGATATGATATGTGATTCACTAACATTACACACTTGTAAGACATATAAATAAAGGTGATTTATATAATCAGTCTAATGTACACACACGCAATATATATATAGTATAGTATATATATATATATATATATATATATATATAATATATATATATGCAATATAAAAAACACCGTACCGTGCTTCTAAGTAATCAGTAGAAGGATCCACAGGCATACTCTTGTTTTATCTAGTTAGTGATCAAATCCACTTAAGGAAGGACGAAAGCTATAATCTTTGTTAATATGTCCACAAACATGTTTCCTCTGGATATACAAGAATATTACTGTGGATCCTTCTACTGAAACACACACACATATAATAATATATATATATATATATATATATATATATATATATAATATATATATATATATATAAGTCATATCACATTACCGTGATTCATATACATATCGAGCTACAAATGTCCTTTAATATCTAATTCGCTCTACCTCGGAACCAACGCCACCTTCAGATCCAGGATTTGAAGGTGGCGATGGTTCGTGCCCGTCAGCCGGCAAATCTATTATCGCCTAGAAAATTCCCCTTCGGTTAAACATATATGAAAATATATTAATTCCGAGGTAGAGCGAATTAGACATTAAAGGTCATTTGTAGCTCGATATATATATATTTTATATATATATATATATATATATATATATATATATATACATAATAATATATATATATACTAGCATATATATAATGTATGTAAGTGTGCCTGCGTATGTTATCAATACCACACACACTTTTACGTCTAATAAACCAATGCCTTTCAAATAACAGATTTGTAAGTAAGTAAGTATTCTAGTTTTAAAATCTCTCTCTCTCTCTCTCTCTCTCTCTCTCTCTCTCTCTCTCTCTCTCTCTCTCTCCCCTCAACCTTCCCCTCATCTTACCAATTCCAAGAGATAATCTTTATCTGGGGATATCCCTCGCGAACTCATTCACAATATGCAAATTCACCATTGAAAGATCACAATTCTTTCCCGTCGTCGTTCAAGTGGTTCTTTATATTGGGGAATCACCAATGTTTATTACGAATGAATAAGTTAACCTTCAAATTCACCTGGATTCCATTAAAAGTTTGTTCATTTTCCCATTGAGTGATGGGTCTTTGTTCTCGCAATCGTAGAACTGGAGTAAATCGTCAGCCGGTGTCTTCATGATGTTTTCTAAATTTAAGCGAATATCGACTTCTGGCTGATAAACAATGGATTGACTCCGGGATGTTTTGTCGACCAGATTGGTCGTTGGGTTGCTTCGACCGATAAATATTGTTACCACTTGTCGACACAACCGAATGAACATTTATCTCTTTTTGTGCAAAACTGACGAATTTAAAATGACCAAGACTGCAAAAAAACTCGGAGGAAAATTAGGCAAGAAGATCAGTGGAATATGTATATTACAAAGTATCTTGGATTTTGGCTACGTAAACATCGCAGTTTTCCTCTGCCTTATAGTCTACTGAAAATTCCACATGAAGTGGTAATGTTGAGAATCCTATGATTTTTTTTTTTTTTTTGCATTTTCTAGTACTATAGGAAATAATAATTAAAAAAATTTTCGGGAGACACTCTGTCACCTTTGGGGAAAATGATCCATGCACTAATTGAGTTTGAGGTCTTTACGGGACAAAAAATCTGTAAAAGTTTATACTTCCGCCTTACACTTTTATTAATCTCTTCTTATGAACAGATAAATAGTTTTATTAATTGTTATTTGGAAAAATGCATGGCCATAATTGAGAAGAAAATTACTAATATTCAGAAAAAAGCCTTGCGAAAAGTCAATTGAAGATGTATAAATAGTTATCATTATTACACCGCACAGACTGTGATAGATCGTTACTGCATTTAGCTAGCTATCACTTAAAATGTTTCTAAGAATAGCCTTTTCTTCATTTCTGTCTTCTTCTTTTTCACTTCTAACTTTCATCAGTTTAGTGAATCGGTTCAAACACTCGACTGAACTTTTACATTGACAAAAAAATGTACTACATTCTAGAGATGCCTTCACGAAACTGCAATTTACACTTCCCCATGTATTCCCTTCAATAGCACAAGAACATTTAATAAGCTGCAGAAAATATTCTGGAGTAAATGATACTCCTCCGGGTGTGGTAACTGGCACTAGAAAAGTATGAGTAGGGACAAATTCCCACCCATAGTCAGTCGGGTCCATAAGAGGTGGATTGGCTTCATCAGCACATTTCCATCGGGCAGCCTGTAGGTGACACCGGTAAAGATGGTATCTAAATGCGGTTGCTGTTGGAGTCAGTGTCTTCAACTGGGGAGCTCCTACAACTTTATTGGAAGAACATTTTTTCTGTCATCCCCTATACCTAATGTCAGACATAGTGCCAGAGGCTTTTGACAGTATGGAGTAGCAGCGTGATATAAATGTAGATGCTTATTATTGTATTATATCCGACAAGTTTGCATTCATAGCATTACCAAGCCCAGCAATCTTGTAACCTTGCCTTAAAACATTTACAACAGTTGCCTTTCCTATTCGATGTAATTGTGATTTGTGTCACAGCCAGATAAAGCATGTGCTGCCAAAATGTTTGAAACTCTGGGGTGGTGTTTTTCCACAGTAGCTTTGATGTTGATTTGACTCCCCCAGAAGTAGCTGCCATCATTACTGTACACTTTAGGTTATGCTTGTGGTAATGGTATAATAGAAGTCCAAAAACATCTGTATCACACCATATTAGAATTATCAACTCTAGCCTTTTTTAAATTGAGCAGCTGGTGGATTATTATGACATTAGCTTCTTCTTGAGTGGTGTGAAGGTCCTCAAGTGGTTCCTCTTGACCATTTTGAATATGAGTGGGGATTTGAGAAGACCCAGTGATCACTAGCTTATTTTTGTGCCTTCTTTCTACAACTTTCTCTGTCAGTCTCTGAATAATGTACTGAATGACCTGAATTTTGTTTTTGGTGACAGAGAGGAGAGTCACACTGACTAGGGAGAGGGCTGATGATACTAAGTTTGTATTTTCTACTCCTTGACTTGGCTCTTGACTCTCTTGTACCCTTTTTGATACTATCTTCATGGTATCAATGAAAAAAAAAACAAGATATACATCACTCTTATGAAGTCTTTCCAGTATGTATGAGCAATAAGCATTACAATAGTTACTAACAGTTCCTGCTTTGGGCCAAGTTATTACCTACATTATCAAGATTGGTTTTGTAGCAATCTTTATCTGGTATATTCTCTTTGCATTCATTTACAGTGGTGGAAGCAATGGATTTTACAGCTGTCTGAACATCATCATTCTCTTCATCTTTTGACAGCTTTATGGGATGACTTGCAGATGATTTATGAATAATAATAGTAGCGTAACTATAAGCAGGCAGCACTATGGTTTTCTAAAATATCCATAATGATGTTCATAAACTGACGACGTTTAAGCTTTCCACCATGGGCAATATAAACTTGATGAAGATTAACTGAATTTCATATTTGGGAATAGTCTTTTTTTATTTCAGGTATGCAAGCATGTAGTGCAGGAGTATTATCCATGTCAGTCATATCCGAAGAAGAGCTCTCTGTTTTACAGTATTTTAGTTTAACAAACGTTTGATAGCATTTTCGGTGGTATCGTCCATCTGCAGCCTGAAGATCTGCTCCACTTAGTCAAGATCTGCTTCAGAGCCCCACTGATCATTAAGAAATTTAAACATTTAATATAGCTTCTTTAAAAGTTTTGTGTATCACCATTGTCTGATGTGCGGCATAATGATGCCTTGTCACACCTTCCAGGATGGCGCGGATCAGGAGTAATTGGACATTCATTTCCACAAAATATACAATGTTCTTTAAGTATGAATTGCATTGTCCCTTTTCTTTTCTTTCTCCTGGGGGAAGTTGGGGTAATGGGTGATTGCTTTTATGTTTTTTTAAGTATCGGGCGATATGCAGAGAAAATGTAATCTGGTGTTAACTGGTGTAAAGGAAGAAGATAATTCTGAATTAGCGGATAAGGACAAGGTAAAGGAGATATTAGAAGCAGCTGGATATCCGGAGCCATTCGACATGGAAGAATGGGAGATACGTCGTTTAGGGCAACCAAATGAGAGGAAAAAGAGACCTATTCACCTTAGGGTAAGGGATCAGAAACAACGGGATTCCATTATTGCAGTGGCAAAGAATTTGAAGAATGCAAGAGAACCCTTCTCAAAAGTGTACATTAAAAAGGATTTACACCCATGCATTAGAAAAGAATTTGCCCGCCTCAGGAAGAGAGAACGTGAAGAGAGAGATAAAGCTATCAACACTGCCACTGTTGTAACTTACGATAGGAAAAATCGTGTCTTGCTTCGGGACGGTCTGGTTGTTGATAGATTTAGTCCTCGTTTTTTCTGAGTGGTAGACAAAATATGACTGAATTGAAAATTTGCTCTTGGAATATTGCAGGTCTGAAGGACAAATTGGAGGATCAACACATTCTGAATTTTGTAATGGAATTTGATGTAATGTTTATTCAAGAATCAAGAATATTTTAATTTAGATGTACCTGGGTTTTGATCGTTTATACAAATGTATCAAGCGCAGGGCCTCACCGTGGAGGAATTGTGATGTTATTAAAGAAGTACTTGACAAACAACGTGCTGAATGTAAATACTGACGACGAAAGTCAAATATGGCTAACGATGGCTTGGTGGCCGAGTTTTCAATTTGGCGGAATTTTACATACCACCGGAAGACTCGCCCTACTATACAACCCAGTTATTCTGCATGGGAAACTGGCTGCTCAACCCTACCCCTTTCCCCGGGTAACACTATCGTGTTGGGTGATTTTAACGGAAGAATAGGAATGCCCTGTATTATGGATGAAGACGGTCGAAGTACCAGTATTCTGAGGGGTTGGTAGATGCAGCGACTAATAATCATGGTAGAGCCATTATTAATATTTGTAATAACACTATTTAGTGATGTAAATAATCTCCAGTTTCGAGATAAAAATTTTAAAGGTAATTTAACGTACATACAAGGAAGAGATGGGTTTCAGAAATTGACTTGTGTTTGGCTAAAAGAACTTGCCTAAGTTTGATAAAGGAACTTCATGTTCACCAGGATGTTAAAGGCTCAGAAATCATGCACCGATATCGGTTATTATT
This sequence comes from Macrobrachium nipponense, assembly GCF_015104395.2. NCBI lineage: Eukaryota > Metazoa > Arthropoda > Malacostraca > Decapoda > Palaemonidae > Macrobrachium > Macrobrachium nipponense. Next base: position 36,546,336 of record NC_087207.1, on the reverse strand, counting down.
GCTAAAAAGCAGTAACCCATTAGCTATTAAAGACCCTTGTAAGTCGATCAGTTGCCCTTACCAATCTACTTATGCACAAAAAGTGCCAGCTGGAAAGTTATGCCAAGGAAGTCTTTGAATTATAAGGAAATCGATGTGGAGTTGTTTGCAGAACTTTACAAGATATTTCCCCACCAGCTGTAAGAAGATAACAACGACTTGGAGATGGCCTTGACTTCGAGTTTTGATTGTATTGCCGAGACTGCTGCGAGGTGTAAGAAGGAACACAGTATCATCAGGACATGAATGGGATAGAAATCAACCGAGGTGGGCTAGGATTCTTCAATCAAATGATAATAAACTTATATGGAAGTCTATCAATTGGAAAGGGGATGTGGATTCTGATGAGGGTAACCAGCCTAACGATACGACGTTTAAAAACTATTTTGAAGATTTACTGAATCCGGAAATCGTAGATAGTACGGATTATTCTAATATAGAAACATGATGAGAATATACCTTATATTCCAGTTCTCGATGATCCCTTCTCCATGAGAAAGCTGGAAAGAAGCCTTGAATGGAGTAAACAAAAATAAAAGTTATATGGTATTTGTCCCGGAATATTGCCTGTGAACTGGCTGTGTTCTATACTAATCTTGTTTAATCAATGATGTTTGTATGTATTAGTTACCCAGTTTCATGGTGTATTAGCAATTAGTTTTAATATTCAAGACAGGGAATAAAATGGTGTGTGGAAATTACAGAGGTATATCAATAATGGATTCATTACCAAAAAATTTATGATATTTTAATTCTTAATCGTTTACGTTTGTGGTGTAATATACATAAGTGTCAAGCAGGTGCTAAAAAAAATAGGAGCTGTATTGAACAAATATTAGCTTTACGCTTGTTGTGTGATTTTGCTAGTTTTAAGAAATTAAAATTGTACGTCTTATTTGTTGATTTTTCTAAAGCGTACGATAGAGTACCTAGGAACAAAATGATAGATGTTTTAAAAGAAAACGGATGTGGTAAGAGAATGTTAATGGCCATTAAGGCAATGTATTCATGTACAAAACACATTTTGAAGTCAGCAGTAATTAATGCCACCATTGGTGTTCGACAAGGTGCTCCAACAAGTTGTATATTATTTATTGTATACATTGACAGGCTGGTGCATATGTTGCAGGAAGCCGTTGCTTCCGATGGATTTTTAGGAGCACTAAATGTTCTCTTACTAATGGATGACGCGGTTATCTTAGCTACAAGTAGAGAAATGTGCAAGAAAAAGTTAAAAGTATTATGTAAATTTTGTGCTGAATATGGAATGGTTATTAATGAGTCAAAAACTACATTTTTTGTGATAGATAATGATGATGATGATCAAACAGACTTACATGTAGAAAGTATTATTGTGAGATACACTCAGAGATATCTATACCATGGAGCGTGGTTCGTGGATAGTGGCAAGTTGGGTGATGTCATTAGTCTGCACGAGAGCCGTAGCGAGGCAGTAGTAAATAAGTTTACAATTTTTTGTGTGGCTTAAACAGCCAAATGCCATATGTATATAAAAAACGAGTTTTCGATGCAGCGGTAATGTCAACACTGTTATATAGCTGTGAATCCTGGACAACTAATAATATTAAAGGGGTAGAAAAACAGTATAATAAGTTAGTCAAAGTTTTGCTTGGTGTTCGAAAGAACACGAGTATTAAATTATGTATGATGGAGGGAGGCATTCTGCCCGTAAAGGATATCATAAGAAGAAAACAGAAATCCTTTTTGGTGTCCAAGAGAGAAAATATAGATGAAGAATTGCCATTCAATTACGTCTTTGATTTGTGCAGAGACAACGGAACTCCGGGTTATAGTTTTTTTGCAAACATGTTAGAACAAAATGAGGAGCAAAATTCGTTGGAAATGTTTGCACAGGAAGTACGCGAGAGAGCTGAAAATGCCACGAAATTCAATACATATGTGTCTGAGTTAAACCCTTCCCTGAGTGTACATATGGTTTATTCTACTACCCAGTATGTCCCAGATTTCTGCCGAGTGTCATTCACACTTGCGTCTGATGTCTCATAATCTGAAGGTGGAGACAGGTAGATGGAGCAGAATCCCGACCTATGCAAGAACTTGCCACTGTGATAATAGTAGTGTACAATCAGAAAGTCATGTACTTATTTCTTGTCCCTTATCTGGCGGTTGCCGTACAAGATTTAATAGGTTGAACTTTGCAAGTGTGGCTAATTTGATGGATGTGGAGCCTGATTTAGTTGCTGATTTATGTAGGTATATTCATGATGTACTGGGATTATATCAGTGAAGTGTTCACCTACCATTTATAGGTTTAATGTTTTGTTTTGGACAAAAAATATATATGGTGTGTGTACATATGTATATGTGTGTTAAACTATGTTTTGTTCTCAATGATTTTTGTAACTAAAATAATGTACTCTTGTATAAATGTATGTAAGTACATAACGTATTGTATGTTTTGTCAATAAATTAACTAACTAACTATAAGTTGAGATACAGTCTTTATGAGATTCCATTATTGTATCTGGATTCAAGCTGTGATACAATGCATCACCTCTCCTTTTACTTGTTATGATCATTCTATTTGTTGATGTTTCCTTTATATCAGTTGAAGTGCCTTTACAAAAGGGATGATCTAAAAATACAATCGTTCATCCTGGAGAAGAATTGTATTTTTCTCTGAAATTTGTTGCTCATGAAAATCGAATGGTGATAATTTACTAGCTAATATACTACAGTTATAAAAGAGAAAGATGTACAAACGTAGCCTATATCAGCGGTATGCTAATATTTAAACTAAAGAACAAACAGCTGATAACTCATAAAAGCCTGATAGAGCAACCTTTATCTAAAGTTCTTAAAAGCGATCCTTATACTACAAGTGTCTTCAGAAATTTCACCTTATATTTAAATCTGAAAAAGAAAAATGATATCTTTAGTTGATAATCTTTAGTTCTATGAATTACTGAATTCACGATTATAATTTCTAACGCATATTAAATACGTTCCGAATGTTTATGAGCTATCCGGAAAACACATTTCATAAAAAAATACATGATATTAGAGCCAATCTAAAAATTGTGCCAAAAACGATTATCTTATTATCGGTCGTTTAAAAAAAATCCCCAATGGTGACGAGGTGTCACCGGGCATTTCTTGACTCTCCAGACCCTAATGTTATCGAAACAATGGAAAAACATTAGATTCTCACCATTACCCTTTCAAGTGAAATTTTGCCCTTTTTTCAGTAGACTATTATGGAGTTATTTCGTACGATATGTTTTGGTGCAAAGGTTGATTATACTCTTCTCACACAGCATGATATAAGATAAGCAAAAGTGGGGCATGCACCAGTATATACTCACAAATTAAATCCATCTCTCTCTCACTCTCTATGTAAATATATACACGTGTATATATATATATATATACTTATATATTATATACTATATATATATATATATATTATATATTATATATATACATATATATAAATGTCAACACGCAAAGAAGCTACTAACCCAAGAGAATCCTTCATCCCCCCCACACAAAAAAAAAAAAAAAAAAAAAACGTTTGTTGAAAAACTCGGGAGAGCTTTTTCCTTTCCTCCTTTCATTCCCCAACAGCCGATGCTCTTTTATCTCTTCACACGACAGAGCGACAGCGACTGGGGTCAGTCATTTCGTGACCCAGACCAAAGCTGTCAGGTGGCAAATTGTCCTCCCTGGACAATGCATGGATCAGTTATTCTACTTCTTTCTTCATTCTCTTTGTTTTTTGCCCCAAAAATTTTTGTCTTTGAAAAGCCTGTTGTTTTTATTACTGTTACTATGGAGTTCCTCGTCAGACGATTGGTTTACGTGCTCGCCTACCGATTCAGTAGTCCCACTCGGTAGTCCCGAGTTCGATTCCCCGCTCTGCCAACGTGGAGTCAGAGGAACTTGTTTCTGGTGATTAGGAATTCATTTCTCAATATAATGCGGTTCGGATCCCACAATAAGCTGTAGGTCCCGTTTGGTAGGTAACCAATTGGTTCCTAGCCACGTAAAAAATAATATCTAATCCTTCGGGCCATCCCTGGGAGAGCTGTTAATCAGCTCATTGGTCTGGTTAAACTAAGATACACTTAACTATTACTGTGTTTTTATTGTCATGACCACTGAAAATGTAGATGCAGCCAAATG
>NC_087207.1:36532130-36537130 GCF_015104395.2 Macrobrachium nipponense | reverse complement strand
CGCCTTCCACTTCATGTTTACTCTTCAATTTTAGCCGGGTATGAACCAAACTCACGGTTTCTTTGACTTCTTGGGATCAAAGAACGGAAGGAGAGGTTCCAATCAGTGTGTGAGTGAGAGAGAGAGAGAGAGAGAGAGAGAGAGAGAGAGAGAGAGAGATGGGATGGGTACAGTGATGCACATAGTAGGTCTACAGATAAACATGAGAGAGAGAGAGAGAGAGAGAGATGGGAATAGGTACAGTGATGACCCATAGTAGGTCTACACGAAATAAACGTAGAGAGAAGAGAGACGTGAAAGAGAGAGAGAGAGAGATGGGTACAGTGATGCCATAGTAGGTCTACAGGTAAACATAAAAGAGAGAGAGAGAGAGAGAGAGAGAGAGAGAGAGATGGGATGGGTGTAGTGATGCACATAGTAGGTCTACAGATAGACATGAGAGAGAGAGAGAGAGAGAGAGAGAGAGAGAGAATCAGACCATATTCCACTGCATATAACAATGCCATGGTTGACTGCACTGCAAGAGGTAGCAGTAGTTAAGTATCGGCCAGTATGATGGGGAATTGGAAAGGGAAGGTTGGGGTGGAGTTCGGAATAAGCCGACTATGTATGAATGCTTCGGGTACGTTAAGTCGTAGCAGGTACCACCAATGATCAAAAGATGGCCTTGGCAATTCCAGCTATTCAGGAATAAACGCGATTCCACGAATCCTACGGAACGAGCGAAAGGCAGCAGAAAAAGCATTGGAAACCTTCGCGGGAAACGGAGCCAAATTTCGCTTTTTGTTCGCCTGAGGCTGAGTCGACCGAACTGAGAGTTGGCAGGCAGAAGCTTCGAGGAAATATTTCCAGATACTTAAGAATACTTATAGTTCGCAGTCTCACGGATGGGTGGGTCTTGGCCGCCAGTTTAGCGCGCGTTGTTTGTGTTGCCGTGTGTGAAGACCATTCCCTTATTAAATGAAATATTCTTGCAAAACTTTGGTTATCTTTTGGACGTAGAGAGAGCATAGCAGCCGAAGCAGAGACTATGGTCATTCCCTCGAGATAATTCATTTTTTCATAAATACCGTCACCAGTTATTTTGGTGTCTTTGATCACAGTTATTGTTATATGTCAGTACACGGTACTATAGTTCCTCGTTGGACGGGTGCGCTACGTGCTCGCGCTCCCGTTTCGGTAGTCCCGAGTTCGATTCCCGGCTCTGCCATCCTGGAATCGGAGGAATTTGTTTCTGGAGATTAGAAATTAATTTCTCGATATAATATGGTTCGGATTCCAGAATAAGCCGTAGGTTCCGTTGCTAGGTAATCCTTTGGGCCAGCTCTAGGAGAGCTGTTAATCAACACTGTGGTCTGGTTAAACTAAAATATAAAAGTATATACGAATGAAAGAAAAATGGCTACGAATTGCTTGCATGAGATTCCTTTTCTAAGAGAAATAATATGTTATTTCATGGACTCGCCTGTTATTGAAGATTAGCAAGATGACTAGATTGAAATTGTGCAAAATAAGGGGCAATGGGTTACAACGAGGCGCAATAACCGCTTAACTAAAAATGTTTTGCCCAGATCCCAAAACATCCAGAATTTTGATTGAAATTTTGCGTACTATTACATTCACCGGAAGTGATGTGTATATATCGACATACCAAAGAGAATGGAAAAATTTGTCAATGAATTTCTACTGGGTCAAAACTGACTTTTGACAAAAAGAAGACAAAATTTGTAAGTCAGACATATGAGAACAATAACAAAATTAGTCAAAAGAACTTCTGCAGCCATTTTGCGAGAAAATAATCAAGAATACGCTGTTATTCATCAATTGATACTTGACCGTCACTGAATTATGACAAAAAGAAGACAAAAATCAGTCAATGTGACATGATGAGAAAAACGCAAAAATTAGTCAGAAAATTTAATCAAATATACCTAGTTATTCATCACCTGAAGTTGCCATTTTTTTTTATGAATAATTCATGCGGTTTTAGTTTTCTGTAAAAGATACTTATTCAGATGGCTGTTAGTCTGCCCGTCCGCATTTTTTCTATCCGCCCTCAGATCTTAAAAACTGCTGAGGCTAGAGGGCTGCAAATTAATATGTTGATCATCCACCCTCCAATCATCAAACATACCAAATTGCAGTCCTCTAGCCTTAGTTTTTATTTTAAGGTTAAAGTTAGCATTGATCGTGCGTCTAGGAGCGCTATAGGTGCCAACACCACAGGCAACCACCGGGGCGTGGCTCAGTTTCATGGCCCTCGGCTGCGAGTTTCATACAGTAACATACGCTTTACAGAAAACTCGACTGCGCCGAAGAAACTTCGGCATATTTTTTACTTGTCTCCTTCATGAAAAAATAAACTTTAAATCTGAATCTTTTCACTGACCGAGAAATTATAGAGAAATTAGTGTCAAACCTCGAGTGGCCCTAAGGAAGTAATTGAGATTAATGGCGTTTCTTCCAGTGAGAGAAAAAACGAAAGGATTCGTTAGCTACCAATTCGTCTTCTGTTTTTCTTCCTCTTTATTATAATCTCCTGGACTGCATCCATGCCAGTCAGCCAATCCGGAGAGGGAGAACAGTGAGTGATATTTAAGCCTCCGAAAGGTAAATGCCAATTTAATTCATACATATTCAAGCTATATATATAATATATATTATATATATATATATATATATATATATATATATATATATATCTATATATATATAGATATATATCTATAGACTATATTCCAAAACAGCGGTGGCCACAGCCGGATATACAGTTCAATGAGGAGAAGGACATAAAGACTTGATAAAAGGGTCAATTTATTCCCGACGTTTCGTAATGTCTTCATTACATTTTCGAGGGCTGTACAAAATAGATAGCATAAAATAAATTACAATAAAAGCTAAGAATCTGAGATTTAAAAAGTTGTTGCACAATAATTACAAACTTAAAATATTAAAAAAATACTAAAAGGACACCTTTAAAAACAACAAAAAAACGTTAACTAACAGGACAAAATTATTTAAAATAAGTAAAAAAAAAAAAAACCGAATGAAACAAAAAAATAATAAGACATATTCAAGTAAAGTAAAACTGGACCAACCTATTCAGCGGCAATGCCAAGACTGGAGATAAAAGGAAGAGACTAAGAAAGGTACAGTGTGCCAGCAGAGGTTTTGACTATTCACAAGGGGACGAGTCGTTTAATCATTAACGATTCTAAGATTGTCAAATCGTGGCTGTTGGAAGCTCGTCCTACAACTGTAAAGTCCTTGTTTTCAATGGAGGTTTTTACATATTTTCGAATGATTTCTAATATTAGAAAATTCTGGGTTTGCAATTTTCTTTGCTGCCTGTCCTATAACTTACTCCACGATGTGAATCTATGCGTACCTTCAGGAATAAATTGACCCTTTTATCAAGTCTTTATGTCCTTCTCCTCATTGATGTATATATATATATATCATATATATATATATATACTATATATATATATATACAAAATGCATATATGTATGTTACCCTGTCTCTCAAAGGAAGGAAGAATTAAAGAGTAAGGCAAAACAGAAAAAAACAAGACGCATTGCTTGATAATATCTTATCATGAAAACCGCGACAGGCTTTTCACTTTCATTAACTGCGCTTCCTCATCAGCCTTGAATCATCAAATTAACTAATCAAATTCATTATTTTCTTTTTGCAGTTTGTTGATGAGGTCGCGATTATTTAGAAAGTCTTCAAACAAGTTACCACGCACTTGCTGAATTGCTTGGTTGTCTCAGGCATGTCTTCAGGCTCGACAGTCAATAGGAGTTTCTAAAATGTTTTAATGTCACTTTTTCTTCTAAAAGGAACAACGGCGAAAGGTAATCAGGTTGTTATGTTGCAACCACGTTTTTGGAGAGATAGTATTGTGAACAGAATCAGGTTTCCTTAACATCTTGATGATGAGGTCGGGTCATTGTAAAGGAAGCATCCATTGCCCTAAACCTGTTCAGTATTAGCTAAAGAATGCTAATTCTTCGTTCTGGAGGCTTTCAGTTTAAACGAGATGAGCATTTTCTGATGAATCAGCTTAATAAAGAAAATGGGTTAAAAAAGCTTAGATTTCCCGATTTAAGGAATTGTCTCTGTCTTGCCCTCATTTCTTATTCTGATTCTTTTCTTGTTTTCTTGGTAACCTGGTCGCTGAGTGGTGGCAAGTCTGCCAAACTCAATGCCGTTCTCAGGCCCGGATAAATAGGGAGGGTTGGAGACGGAAGGGTATCGTCCTTAAACATCTGCCAAAAACTAATTATGAAATTATTCGCTTAAGACAGAACATCTGGGCGAGCATCAATAAAAACAGCAAACCCGACTAAGGATTAGATTAAGAAGAAAAAGAAGAAGAGGAAAGCTTTCTTCTTGTTTTCCTAATCTTCCGTTAAAAGTACCACGTCTGCTTTACCGTCCTTGAACTGACTTCTGCTCCTACTCTGTTGGTTATGAGGCAACACTGGGACTATAGCTGGTTCACTTAAGGTAGATAGACTCTAGGATGAGCCCTATGCTTACGAGACGTTTGTTTGGCGGCCGCTGATTGACTGGTACCGGGCCAATTAGCGGCCGCTAAACAAACGTCTTGTAGGCATAGGGCTCACCCAAGAATCTTACCTTAAGTGAACCAGCTGTAGCCGTCACTTCAAGTCTGTCTACTGCAATGATGGCTATGCATTGGAGGTCACTTGTCCGAGGGCTATTGGTATCAGTAACTAATTCTTTGTTCAACTTTACTCTGAAGCATTGCCACTTCAGTGGATGTCTTCACGTTGCTGTAAGGCGCCAACTTGATACACTTAAAAGATCTTCAGTATCCATCACATGAATTAATACATGAGTAACTGTCTCCATCAAACATTACTGCATATGGTACAAGTGCACATCTTGGGCGCTTCAACAGGGTCAAATGGTCGTTGTTGTCCCCAAACAAAAGGAATATTTACAATGAGGTCTTCTGAGCGCATAC
>NC_087207.1:36502130-36527130 GCF_015104395.2 Macrobrachium nipponense | reverse complement strand
AGATACAGGCAAGATTTATGATGAGCACAAATTAGCATATATCACCCCTACTTTCAAAAGTGGATCAAGACTTGAGGCAAGTAATTATAGCCTGTGAGTCTAACATCACATATTATGAAAGTGTATGAAAGGGTAATGAAGAAAAATATTATGAAAACATTTAATAAAAATAATTTGTTTAATATAGGACCAACACGGTTTCGTACCCGGAAAAAGTACACAAACCCAACTGTTAGTCCACCGTGAGAACATATTCAAAAATATGAAAAGCGGAAATGAAACAGATGTGGTTTATCTAGACTTTGCAAAAGCTTTTGACAAAGTAGACCATAATATATTAGCAATGAAAATTAGAAAACACAATATCGTAGATAAAATAGGAAGATGGTTAAAAGAATTTTTACACAACAGAAAACAGATAGTTATTGCAAACGATGAGAAATCGGATGAAACCAAGGTAATATCCGGTGTGCCACAAGGTAGGTGTTAGCTGCAATACTGTTTGTTATTATGATTGAAGACCTAGACCAGTAATGTTAAGGATTCGGTAGTTGAGTAGTTTCGCTGATGACACAAGATAAGTAGAGAAATTACTTGTGATGAAGATAGGAACAGCTCGAACAAAAGAGACCTTAACAAAGTATATGATTGGGCAGAGGAAAAATAGGATGGTATTTAACTCTGATAAATTTGAATCAATAAATTATGGCGACAGAGAAGGAAAGCTATATGCATATAGGGGACCTAATAATGAGACAATCACAAATAAGGAAGCAGTTAAAGACCTTGGTGTGATGATGAATAGGAACATGTTATGCAATGATCAAATAGCAATTCTTTTGGCAAAATGTAAAGCAAAAATGGGAATGAATGTTGTTACGGCACTTCAAAACAAGAAAGCTGAACACATGAGTATGCTTTATAAAACATATGTTCGTAGTCCACTTGAATATTGCAATATGATATGGTACTCACACTACAAAAGGATATGGCACAAATAGAGAGTGTACAAAGGTCCTTTACAGCTAGAATAGAAGAAGTTAAGGACCTTGACTACTGGGAAAGACTACAATCATTAAAATTATATAGTCTAGAAAGGAGAAGAGAATGCTACATGATAATTCAGGCATGGAAACAGATAGAAGGAATAACAGAAAATATCATGGAACTAAAAATATCAGAAAGAGCAAGCAGAGGTAGATTAATAGTGCCCAAAACAATACCAGGAAAAATAAGGAAAGCACACAGGACATTAATCCACTACGCACCAGCATCGATAATGCAGCGTCTATTCAATGCGTTGCCAGCTCATCTGAGGAATATATCGGAGTGAACGGTAGATGTGTTTAAGAATAAGCTCGACAAATATCTAAACTGCATCCCAGACCATCCAAGATTGGAAGATGCAAAATATACCGGAAGATGTACTAGCACTCTCTGGTAGACATTAAAGGTGCCTCACACTGAGGACCTGGGCAACCCGAACGAACTGTAAGGTCTGTAGGTCTGTAAGGTTCTCTCTATCTCTCACCCAAAGACGCTGAGTGTGAAGAGCAGAAAAAAAAAATCTTCCATCTTTAGATCTTAGCAACTGGCAAAATACCTCTCATTAAATGGGCCCCATCACCCTATTTTTTTTTTTTTTTTTCAAAGTTTCCACGTTTTGAGCTGAGGAGACAGAAGAGGATCGTGGTGAGCCCGAAAGGAAATGAAAACCAGATGGATCAAAGGGACGAGAAGGGAATGAGGGAAGGAAGGACTCAGCAAAAATTTCTCCCGAGCGTCACAGAAGTCTGATGATAAAATTCACTTTCATATGGAAGTTTTTATCATGACGGAAGACGAAGGTGATTACAAACTTCGTCTTTATCACCCTCAGAAAGTTTACACGCTTTTTTTGATTAGGTTTAGTTGTCTGTCTGTCTGTCTGTCTGCATGTATTTTTAAGATTTCTCATAATTGTTTTCGTTCAAAATTTTCCAAGATACGATGAGTTACATTCTGCACTGGGTTCGAGTCTCGTTCAACGCCGAGGTTGCTTATCGCTTCACTTATTGTCTTAGTCAGTGATACGTATTTGAAGAAAACGACAGTTTCCTGCCATTTGTAAAAGAAAACTAAAAAAAAAAAAAAAAATTGATGTGATAGGAAAACTGTATTCCCAGCAATTTACACACGCTCTCATACAATACTTGATAGTTCTTTCTGAACACGAAAAACCAATGAAATAATAAATAACTGATGCAATAGGTTTTTGTAACAACAGGGAAACAATAACATACGGCATTATACCAGAATGTCCCGAGGCAGTTGAAAGGGGTTCTTTGCCCCTTTTTTTTAAGTAAGACTATATTTTTATATATGTATATATATATATATATATATAATATATATATATATATATATATATATATATATATATATATAACTGAATCACGAAAATTTGGAAGGTGATGAATTATATAAATAAAAGGCAAAAGTCACAGAGAAGTGAAGCGAAGGAGTACTGCGAGGCCTTTCGACTCAATGTCCTTTAATTAAGCAGTCTGCTAAGAAAGGACATTGAGTCGAAAGGCCTAGCAGTACTCCTTCGTTTCACTTTCCTTAGTGGCTTTTGCCTCTATGCATATATATATATATATATATATATATATATATATATATATATATATATATATATCACTACCAAAATATTACACCAAGTTAATAAAGAATATATACATATACGCCTATCTTCATTTATTTCTGTAATGTTTTAGTCATGGTGCAAGAACAGTAGTTTTAATGTCAGCATGGAGTAATAATGAAGCAGCGTTATGATGAAATGAAAGGATTATTTATTGGAGGAAAAGTGGTTATCAGAGATGCTTTTGTTCAAAACAGATGGCGTGATCATGTTCAGGTTTACAGGAAAATGGATAATCAAGTCAAGAAGAGAGAGAGAGAGAGAGAGAGAGAGACCTTACCTTACCTTACAGACCTTACAGTTCGTTCGGGTTGCCCCAGGTCCCTCAGTGTGAGGCGCCTCTAATGTCTACCAGAGAGTTGCTAGTACATCTTCCGGTATATTTTGCATCTTCCAATCTTGGATGGTCTGGGATGCAGTTTAGCTATTGTCCGAGCTTGATTGTCCTTAAACACATCTACGCTCACTACCCTGATATATTTCCTCAGATGAGCTGGCAACGCATTGAATAGACGCTGCATTATCGATGCTGGTGCGTAGTGGATTAATGTCCTGTGTGCTTTCCTTATTTTTTCCTGTATAGTTTTGGGCACTATTAATCTACCTCTGCTGCTCTCTTTCTGATATTTTTAGTTCCATGATATTTTCTGTTATTCCTTCTATCTGTTTCCATGCCTGAATTATCATGTAGCGTTCTCTTCTCCTTTCTAGACTATATAATTTTAAGGATTGTAGTCTTTCCTAGTAGTCTAGGTCCTTAACTTCTTCTATTCTAGCTGGTAAAGGAGACCTTTGTACACTCTCTATTTGTGCAATATCCTTTTGATAGTGTGGGTACCATATCATATTGCAATATTCAAGATAGAAGGCCAAACGTGAGGAAGTACTGCAGGGAGAGTAAGAGATTGGGCTATAACTAGTTAATGCAGAAAGAGGTAAATGAACAAATGGATAACAGAAAAACGATGTCAATAAAGAAACGTAACCTGAATGCAAATGACAAGAGGCAAAACTGTAGTACGTGCCGCCTGCCAGTCTACCCAGCTTTAAATTGGCACAACATCTAGTGGTGTCAAGAAATAGGTATGGGCAAGCAGCCTCAACCTTGCTGAGAAACCTCAAGGCTGCTAATTCTGGCAATATTCCTCTCCATAAAGGAAAGACGGCATGTGGTAAAAGAAAAATTATATATATATATATATATATATATATATATATATATATATATATATATATATATATATATATATATATATATATATATATATATATATAATGAAGAAATTTCCAAGTAATATTTGATATTCTCAATATCAGATTTTCCAACCTTTAGATCTTACATTTTCTATATTTTTCTTTAAATATATTTCAGCGCTTTATATATATATATATATATATATATATATATATATATATATATATATATATATATATATATATATAATGTATAAAGAGCTGGAGTTTTATATTTGTAACGAAAAATACATAAGGAAATTACAAACCCTCTGAAGGTCGGTAACGAGAATATCAAATACCATCTCAGGAAACTGACTGAAACCTTACGGATAGACAAAAAACAGCAATGGAGCTGAAACAAAATACTTTTATCATTATCATCGAGGTATATAACTTTCCATATTTGTGGATTTTTTGTATACTTTACCTGCTGCTCGTCGAAGAAAAGACAGGCTACTGATATCTTTCATGTTTTCAAAGGCGATAAATCGTAATTTGTTTCACTGATCTTTTGTAGAACTCGGTGTTGTCATTTTCCAACATTTCATTTATATCTTCTGAATGTTTACGATTTATGCAAAAGTTATTTCTGTAATGAGAATGTTGAGGGCCTTGGTGGCCAGAAGGATGCCAAACTAATGTCCTGACAACCTTTCTATTCATCAGGAAACCGTACGCTACTTTTCACCGTAGAATCTTTATTAAGAAGACACCATGCTACTGTCTTAAAGAAAGCCTCGGTCAGAAGTCTTCCCATAAGTAAACTAATTTAGTTTAATCAGACCACTGAGCTGGTTAACAGCTCTTCTCTTGGGGCTGACCCGAAGGATTGGATATTTTTTCGTGTCAGGAACCAATTGGTTACTTAACAACGGGACCTACAGCTTTTTGTGGGATCCAAACCACATTATATCGAGAAATAAATTTCTGATCACCGGAAATAAATTGCTCTGACTCCACGCTGGCAAAGCGGGGAATCGAACTCGCGGCTACCAAATCGGTAGGCGAGCACGCAACCCACTCGTCCAACGAGGAACTTCATCCCATAAGGGGGTAGTGACATCAGGTTACCTCAATGGGGTGCATGTAGACATTACTTAAGGTTCTTTGCAACGTCCCTTCAGCCCCTAGTTGCAACCCCTTTCAGCCCTTTTACTATACTTCCGTTCATATTCTCTTTCTACCAAGTTAATTCCCACATTCTCCAAACAACTGTTTCATTGTGCAACTACGATGTCTTCCTCTTGTTACACCTTTAAAACCACTTTTATTTTCAATTTTCATATTAGCATTGAATGACCACACAGGTCCCAGCGTTTAGCCTTTGGCCTAAATTTTCTATTCCAATTCAATCAGGAGTCTAGACGCCATATCTGAAGAGAATAGCAAAGTTTGTTTGTAGACATAAAATACACATGCGACCTCTAGCCATCGTTAAGAATAGTATATTTATATCCCAGCAATTGTCCCGGTCAGGATTATAGCTCCTGAGTGGGAGGGCTATAAAGGCAAAATTAGCAAGCACCTTCTCATCCCCTTCGCTAAAAGGTTCAAAGGTTGCCATCTTGTTCTGGCCGAGAAAAAAAAAAAAATCTCGAAATGAACGTCTGCCACCGACGTCTCTCTCTCTCTCTCTCTCTCTCTCTCTCTCTCTCTCTCATCCTGCAGAGGAGGGAAACTGGAAGATAAAGGTCAAGAGGAAATCTCATTCCGTGATGAAACAAATGACGAAATAGAAGCGCCGCTCGCAGTTGTCCTCGACATCAAAAGCGTCATTTCTGGCGTCGTCGGGTTTCACATCTCCCGACAGAAATGAAACAGGCCGACAACCCTTTGGGAGATTGTCGTTACTCTTTCGGTGAAGGGACAGGAAGGGAAGGGAAGGGAGGGAGGTCTTCCACCCACGGAGGAACGTCGAATGTATGAGAAGGTTGTGCAACGGATTAATGTCCTGGACGAAGCTTGTAGTATCAAAATACGCGCAATAAAGTTCCAGTCTCTCGGTGCTTCGTGGGAGCGGTATGTTACAATAATGCCCGAACCCAAACGAAATATGTAGCGCAAAATAATACGTTTGCACGAAATTTAGAATCTTGTGATTTTATTTTCAATGCAAAGCAATGCAAAGCTAACTTAGAAAGGTGCAGTACCATTACGTGGACTTTGGAAGCCAGGTGAAAAAAAGTCAGTCTTAAATCCGACGGTAGATAGAAAAATACCGCGAATAGGCGAATCCCCCCGTGAAGGATGGGGTTTATATATCCCAGAGGCAAATCTGCGAATACATGCGAACCCACGAATATGGCGCCCGCGAATACACGAACCCGCTAATCTAGGATCCGCGAATGCAGGGAGTGACTTTTTAGGAATTATGGAAAACAGACGAAGGAAGAGAAAGGCCAAAGTTAAAGACTAGCCGTTTACCGTACTCGCCACAAAATTTGCATGCCAGTTTTGTTCTCCATTTTGACGCGATGCCTCTAGTCATTGGTGACGTGATGTGGGGGACAAAATGAGAAGAGAACTGTTAATAACAGATAGCAGATTCGTTGGCATTTCTCATTGATACTACCAGAATGAGTCATTTAGTATATCTTTTGTCGATTAGGGCTTAAGATCCAATTTTGTACTGCATGTTGTATAATATATTCAATTTGACAAATGTTACGTTTTTGACACGAATCCCACATTTGGCGTTTTAACAGCCAGCTTGAGTACAGAAGAAAAGTCAGTAATAAGAAGAATAGAGAAAATTCTATACAAAATAAACGCACCTGAAACAGCCATCATTCAATAATACCTGTATTAATGAAGGTCTTTTCCAGCAAATAATAATAATATAATAATAATAATAATAATAATAATAATAATAATAATAATAATAAAAGACTAGCAAGAGGTTAATATCAGGAGAGGGATCTTCCAGGGCGACTCACTGTCCCCACTACTCTTCGTAGTAGCCATGATTCCATGACAAAAGTACTACAGAAGATGGATGCCGGGTACCAACTCAAGAAAAGAGGCAACAAAATCAACCATCTGATGTTCATGGACGACATCAAGCTGTATGGTAAGAGCATCAAGGAAATAGATACCCTAATCCAGACTGTAAGGATTGTATCTGGGGACCATCAGAATGGAGTTTGGAATAGAAAAATGCGCCTTAGTCAACATACAAAAGGCAAGTAACGAGAACTGAAGGGATAAAGCTACCAGATGGGAGCAACATAAAACACATAGATGAGACAGGATATACCAAATACCTGGGAATAATGGAAGGAGAGATATAAAAAACACCAGAGATGAAGGACACGATCAGGAAAGAATATATGCAGAGACTCAAGGCGATACTCAAGTCAAAACTCAACGCCGGAAATATGATAAAAGCCATAAAACACATGGGCAGTGCCAGTAATCAGATACAGCGCAGGAATAGTGGAATGGACGAAGGCAGAACTCGCTGCATAGATCAGAAAACCAGGAACAAGTGACAATACACAAAGCGCTTCACCCAAGAGCAAATACGGACAGACTATACATAACACGAAAGGAAGGAGGGAGAGGACTACTAAGTATAGAGGACTGCGTCAACATTGAAAACAGAGCACTGGGGCAATATCTGAAAACCAGTGAAGACGAGTGGCTAAAAAGAGTGCATGGGAAGAAGGACTAATAAAAGTAGACGAAGACCAGAAATATACAGAGACAGGAGAAAGACAGAAAGAACAGAGGACTGGCACAACAAACCAATGCACGGACACAATACATGAGACAGACTAAAGAACTAGCCAGCGATGACAATGGCAATGGCTACAGAGGGAGAGCTAAAGAAGGAAACTGAAGGAATGATAACAGCGGCACAAGATCAGGCCCTAAGAACCAGATATGTTCAAAGTACGATAGACGGAAATAACATCTCTCCCATATGAGGAAGTGCAATACGAAAAATGAAAACCATAAACCACATAGCAAGTGAATGCCCGGCACTTGCACAGAACCAGTACAAAAAGAGGCATGATTCAGTGGCAAAAGCCCTCCACTGGAGCCTGTGCAAGAAAACATCAGCTACCTTGCAGTAATAAGTGGTACGAGCACCAACCTGAGGGAGTGATAGAAAACGATCAGGCAAAGATCCTCTGGGACTATGGTAATCAGAACGGATAGGTGATACGTGCAAATAGACCAGACGTGACGTTGATTGACAAAGTCAAGAAGAAAGTATCACTCATTGATGTCGCAATACCATGGGACACCAGAGTTGAGAGAAAGAGAGGGAAAAAATGTTACATTTTTGACATGAATCCCACATTTGGCGTTTTAATAGCCAACTTGAGTACAGAAGAAAAGTCAGTAATAAGAAGAATAGAGAAAAATTCTATACAAAATAAACGCACCTGAAACAGCCATCAATTTCAATAATACCTGTATTAATGAAGGTCTTTTCCAGCAAATAATAATAATAATAATAATAATAATAATAATAATAATAATAATAATAATAATAATAATAATAAGACTAGCAGAGGTTAATATCAGGAGAGGGATCTTCCAGGGTGACTCACTGTCCCCACTACTCTTCGTAGTAGCCATGATTCCCATGACAAAAGTACTACAGAAGATGGATGAACCGGGTACCAACTCAAGAAAAGAGGCAACAAATCAACCATCTGATTTGTCATGGACGACATCAAGCTGTATGGTAAGAGCATCAAGGAAATAGATACCCTAATCCAGACTGTAAGGATTGTATCTGGGGACATCAGAATGGAGTTTGGAATAGAAAAATGCGCCTTAGTCAACATACAAAAAGGCAAAGTAACGAGAACTGAAGGGATAAAGCTACCAGATGGGAGCAACATCAAACACATAGATGAGACAGGATACAAATACCTGGGAATAATGGAAGGAGGAGTATAAAACACCAAGAGATGAAGGACACGATCAGGAAAGAATATATGCAGAGACTCAAGGCGATACTCAAGTCAAAACTCAACGCCGGAAATATGATAAAAGCCATAAAACACATGGGCAGTGCCAGTAATCAGATACAGCGCAGGAATAGTGGAATGGACGAGGCAGAACTCCGCTGCATAGATCAGAAAACAGGAAACAAGTGACAATACACAAAGCGCTTCACCCAAGAGCAAATACGGACAGACTATACATAACACGAAAGGAAGGAGGAGAGGACTACTAAGTATAGAGGACTGCGTCAACATTGAAAAACAGAGCACTGGGGCAATATCTGAAAACCAGTGAAGACGAGTGGCTAAAGAGTGCATGGGAAGAAGGACTAATAAAAGTAGACGAAGACAGAAATATACAGAGACAAGGAGAAAGACAGAAAGAACAGAGGACTGGCACAACAACCAATGCACGGACAATACATGAGACAGACTAAAGAACTAGCCAAGCGATGACAATTGGCAATGGCTACAGAGGGGAGAGCTAAAGAAGGAAACTGAAGGAATGATAACAGCGGCACAAGATCAGGCCCTAAGAACCAGATATGTTCAAAGTACGATAGACGAAATAACATCTCTCCATATGTAGGAAGTGCAATACGAAAAATGAAACCATAAACCACATAGCAAGTGAATGCCCGGCACTTGCACAGAACCAGTACAAAAAGAGGCATGATTCAGTGGCAAAAAGCCCTCCACTGGAGCCTGTGCAAGAAACATCAGCTACCTTGCAGTAATAAGTGTACGAGCACCAACCTGAGGGAGTGATAGAAAACGATCAGGCAAAGATCTCTGGGACTATGGTATCAGAACGGATAGGGTGATACGTGCAAATAGACCAGACGTGACGTTGATTGACAAAGTCAAGAAGAAAGTATCACTCATTGATGTCGCAAATACCATGGGACACCAGAGTTGAAGAGAAAGAAAGAGGAAAAAAATGGATTAAGTATCAAGATCTGAAAATAGAAATAAGAAGGATATGGGATATGCCAGTGGAAATCGTACCCACATAATTCCATAGGAGCACTAGGCACGATCCCAAGATCCCTGAAAAGGAATCTAGAAAAACTAGAGGCTGAAGTAGCTCCAGGTCTCATGCAGAAGAGTGTGATACCTAGAAACGGCACACATAGTAAGAAAAGTGATGGACTCCTAAGGAGGCCAGGATGCAACCCGGAACCCCACACTATAAATACCACCCGTCGAATTGAGGACTGTGATAGAGCAAAAAAAAAAAAAAAAAAAAAAAAAAAAAAAAAAAACAAAAAAAAAAAAAAAAAAAAAAAAAAAAATAATAACAATATCATTATAGCTGTTTCAACGGATCTAATTTCTACAGAATCTTCTCAATTCTTCTTACTGTCTTTTTCTCATCAGCATGTTGCTGGTAATAATCAGGTTTCCTATAAGGACATATGAAGATTTCAGTTGTCTTAGGTTTATTTCTTCTGATGTGTCGACACCGCACAGGCAGTCATCTAAGAGAGTATTCAAGAAAGTGAATTAAGATACCTGGACGGCTTATAATACCTACCACCCAGGTAGCAGGTACCCCAACCAACACCCAACACACGCCAACAACCCCGGACGGACTTAAGAGATCTCAACGCCTCAGGGACAGATTTCGTCATCAACCAACGACCAATTAAAATCCGTTTACCGACCTACCCACCGATTGTACACGCTCTGCTTGCTATAAATACCTGTAAACCACTTAACTTAATTCACTTTCTTGTATACTCCCTTAGATGGCAGCCTGTGCGCTGTCGACACGTCAGAGGAAATAAACCAAAAGACAACTTTGGTTTATTTCTTTATATGTCCTTAGGAGACCTGATATACCATGACAATAAGAAGGATTGAGAAGATTCTATATAAATTAAATGCCGTTGAAACAGCAATAATATTCAATGCTACTGCCCTCAGAGAAGGCCTCTTTCATAATAATAATAATAATAATAATAATAATAATAATAATAATAATATCTGTGCTGAGAAATAATTCCTCTTGGTTACCATCACTTCGGATTGTAAATTTTCTTTTGTCGATGCAAGCAGCAGCGTAAATTTCTCTCCTCTCTCTCTCTCTCTCTCTCTCATCCTATGTCATTTATATCATGCACCACAATCACTCACCCCTCCGGCGCATTTCTCTTCGTTTCTCTTTCTTCGGGAGCGGCATTTGAGCGCGCGTTAATTCTCTGTCGCGAAAGTTATCACCCCATTTTTCTTCATACATTTTCCTGCGGGGGAAACTGCAGCAAAAGTATGCGTTTAGAGAATAAAAGGAAATTGATAGAAAACGAGGACGGAAGTTGCGGGAGAGACTGCAGCAAATGTATGCGTTTAGAGAATAAAGGGAAATTGATAGAAAACGAGGACGGAGGTGTCAGGAGGAGAGAGAGAGAGAGAGAGAGAATGAGGCGCTCGGGTTTAATGGAGTCCGTCGGGCAAAAAGACAGAAAACTAGTGATGATGGAAATTCATGATGATAATTTCAACGGTTTTCACTGGAACAGTTTGAAGATTCATGGTGATAAAGGTAATAAAACCCTGTTAATGATAAGATAACAACAACAACAACAACAATAATAATAATAATAACTAATAAATTAAAAAATACTCGTAGTAGCACGAATCTTCACATGGAGAAACAAATCCACAGTTATGTAAATGTACATATATTTAAATTTCAAACTTAAAATTTTAAATTTGAATATATGTACATTTGCATAACTGTGGATTTCTTTCTCTAATAATAGTAACAATAGTAATAATAATGGAGGAACAATTCCACAATTATGCATATGTACATACATTTAAAGATACAACTGTACACATATATCTTTAAACATATGTACATGGACATATCTGTAGATCTATTTTGCCATTTTAAGACTCGTGAGGCTATAGGTATTTTTTAAATAATAATAATAATAATAATAATAATAATAATAATAATAATAATAATAATAATAATAATAATAATAGCTGGATTTTCCCCCGTCATTTCTTAAAAGAACATTTTCAAGACAGTTATCGAACATATTATATCAAGTTGTTTAACTTCGTAATCACTTTAGTGTCGTATTTTCCAGAACGAGGAAATTGTCAAAATTCTGGAATGGGAGGAGACTCACTATTTAGCTCGAAGAGGAAGAATAATAATTATTACTCCATAGCTCTACAGAACAGAGATGGTGATTTTTAAAGAATACTTTTTATCAGACTTATATCGTATCTGATTCAAGTGTGCAACTCGATGAATTATAACAACTTGATAATATCATATATATATATATATAAATATATATATATATATATATATATATATATATATATATTTATATACATGCATGGATTCAGATGTCATTAACCCTTAAACGCCGAATGGATGTATTAAACGTCGAGTCAAAATCTCCCCCGATTGCCGAATGGACGTACCATACGTCGACTCAAAAAAGTTTTTTTAAAAAATTCGTGGAAAAATACTTATAGGCCTACCAGCCAAAAACTTTTGAATCACGCGCCTTGGGGGATGCTGGGAGTTCACGATCAAGGCGTTGTTTTGTTTACAATCGATACGCAGGCGCGCAAGCGCGAATTTCTTTCTTATCGCACTAAAAAGTATCAGTGACACATCTCAAAAATTATTTAGTCACTTTGACATAATTTAGCACCGTTTTAAATTATCCGTTACATGAAGTATTATATATGAAAATGTGCGCAATTTCATTTAAAATACAACAATAAAATACTCATGATTGTAGCTTTTATCAGTTTTGAAATATTTTCATATAAATAAGATAAGTGCCAAAATTTCAACCTTTGGTCAACTTTGACTCTACCGAAATGGTCGAAAAACGCAATTGTAAGCTAAAACGAGTTATATTGTAGTAATATTCAACTATATACCTTAATTTTGCAACAAATTGGAAGTCTCTAGCACAATATTTCGATTTATGGTGAATTTATGAAAAAACTTTTTCCTTACGTCCACGTGGTAACTCTTCCGAAAAAAATCATACATGCGATTGTGGTAATGTTTGCACCATTTTAAAATTAGACGTTACATAAAGTTTTATATATGGAAATGTGCGTAATTTCACGCACAATATAACTAAAAACAACCATGGTTGTAGCTTTTATCAGTTTTGAAATATTTCATATAAAAAATGATAAGTAACAAATTTTCAACCTTCGGTCAATTTTGACTCTACCGAAATGGTCAAAAAACGCAATTGTAAGCTAAAACTCTTATATTTTAGTAATATTCAATCATTTACCTTCATTTTGTAACAAATTGGAAGTCTCTAGCACAATATTTCGATTTATGGTGAATTTATGAAAAAAATAACATTTTCCTTACGTCCGCGCGGTAACTCTTCCGAAAAAATCATACGTGCGATTGTGGTAATGTTTGCACCATTTTAAATTAGCCGTTACATAAAGTTTTATATATGAAAATGTGCGCAATTTCATGTAAAATACAACGAAAAATAATTGAAGGTTGTAGATTTTCTCATTTTCGAAATATTGCATATAAATCACGATAAATAGAAAAAAAAACCACGTTTTGGTCAACTTTGACTCTACCGAAATGGTTGAAAAAACAATTGTAAGTTAAAACTCTTATATTAGTAATATTCAATCATTTACCTTCATTTTGCAACAAATTGGAAGTCTCTAGCACAATATTTCGATTTATGGTGAATTTTATGAAAAAATCTTTCCTTCCCTCCGCGCGCGGATTCTCCGCCATAAAATCTCCGAATTGCGTACATTGCATTCTCGGAAAATCTGCTCCTTTTCATATTAGGCATTTCATAGAGTTTTATATATGAAAATGTGCGCAATTCCATGTAGAATAAAAGGAAAAATATTTGAAGGTTGTAGCTTTTCTTATTTCCGAAATAATTGCATATAAAAAAATTTATACAAAAATTTCGACATTTGGTCATTTTTAACTCGTCGGAAATGGTCGAAAACTGCAATTGTCAGCTAAAACTCTTACAGTATCGTAATATTCAATTATTTGTATTCATTTTGAAACAAATTGGAAGTTTCTAGAAAAATATTTAGGATTTACGGTGAATTTTTGAAAAAAACATTTTTTACGTCCACGCATTACGAATTCGTACATCATTTTTGTGATAATATTTTTCCAATGTTGCTTTTATTGTTTTACACTGTATTATATATCAAAATGATTGCATTTAGTGTACAATACAACGAAAAAAAGAAACTCGTTAGCTTTTACCACCGTTTTTGCACAGCGTGATTTTAATACAATTATGTATGAATTTTTTTTTTTTTTTGCTACCATATATCGCATTATGATAAGATATTATTTTTCATTTCTGACGATTGCATACTAAACTTCAGGCAATGAACAAAAAAAGGAGCCAAAAATGAACTCTTAATCTTCAAAAATAAAAACGCGTGCTGTGATTGTGATTTTTTTGAAAAAATTATTTTTTTCCGCTTCCGCGCTCACTCAAACCGGCTCCGGCATTCGGGGAGTTTTATTTTTACCGCTTCGGCGTTTAAGGGTTAATAGAGTTTTCATTCATCCAACGCTTTAGAGGATTAAAGGAAGATATCAGTGAGAGGGACCTAAATTGGCTTATCTGTGGATGGATCTCTTGGCATAAATACCACCTTTTCTGTAACTTTTCTCATTCATCTACCTGAAGGGGGAGACAGCAGTCTCTAAAAATATAGTATTTTCTCTTATATTTTGGCGTTTTTATGGGCTACTTTTTATTATATATATATATATATATATATATATATATATATAGTATATATATATATATATATATATATATATATATATATATATATATATATATATATATATATATATATTTTATATATATATAAAATATATGTGTATATATAATAAATATATATATATATATATATATATATATATATATATAATATTATATATATAAATATATGTGTATAATAATATATATATATATATATATATATATATATATATATATATATACATACATATATATATATATATATATATATATATATATATATATATATATATATATATATATATATATTGTTACGAAGTGCCAAGTATCTGGTTACCATGCATCAAACATTACCTCACCAAAAGCCAGACACCTGAACCCTCATAACACGTTTTTAAAAGACTGAATACTCTAAAGGCAACAGTGATCCCTTAAAACTTACCAGTATTGCTGAAAATCAGACTAAGTTCATCAAAACAGGTGTGAGGTAATCTTGTAAGTAATTAAAATTAATCAAAGCATCACTCCATCACAACTTTCAAACTCTAAGTATTTCCCTGATTTCAGAAGTCTATGTACTTCCCTGGTTCTAAGTCACTTCAAGAAAATTGAAGGAAAGAAAATCAATTACCACTCTATTTTCCTACCTATCATCAATATAGTCATAATCAAATATAATTATATTGGTGTAAGATAAAGAAAACACTCATAAAAATTTAAATACAAAAATTTATTATAAATTCAAAATTTCCAAAAATTTATAAGTGAAATTCACAATATCAGGGAAAATTACTGTTACTTGAAAACAAAGTAAAGTTTATTAATTCTTGAATCAAATTAAGTAAAATTAAATCAAATTAATTTATCACAAAATTCAAGAAAATTAACTCAATCAAAATTCAAAAGTGTTAGGCAATAATTGAAATCAGAAATTAATTCACAAGTAATAATTGAAATCAGATATTAATTCACAAGTACTAAACAATAATAAAACTTGAAAAGAATTCTAAGTAAATGCAAATTAATTCACAAATGTTAAGTTTACTTAAATGTGCAATGATTAAGCAATGAAAATAACTAAGTCAATTAAACTGTTAATGCAAATGAAAATATAAAACAAAAAGACACACTTCAATAAGAAAATGAATAAGTGCACAAACAATGGAACAATCACAAACATAAAATACGCAATGTGTAAAAAGTGTAAATGTTTTCACTCAAAAACACTGTAACCAACAGTTTTTACCAAACCTTCGTAAACATCTGTTATCAGTTAACCACAATTCCTATCAATTATTAGTTATTAGTTGTTACCTAACCGTTATTAGTTATTAATTAACCAAACACTTTTCCCATTAACTTTTAGTTATTAGTTAAACACAATTCCTATCCGTTATTAGTTATTAGTTTAACCAACACTTTTCCCATTAACTTTTAGTTACTAGTTAACAAACCAAAATCCTATCCGTTATTAGTTATTAGTTACCAAACACTTCCCCATTAACTTTTAGTTATTAGTTAAACACAATTCCTATCCGTTTTATTAGTTGCAACTAATAAAAATATAACACACTTTACCTTTTTGGTATACCAACTTCTTTATCTCTTGCTGCAGCTTGTATATTACACTTTCACAAAAACGGCACCGTTCCGAATTGATGTTTGTTCAGATTCCACAAAAGACACTATTTAACACTAAATAAACTCTAAGAAATATCAAATATGAAATTCTAAAACGTTACGAGTGACCAATTTACGTTACGTTAATATAATCTCAATGATGTCGCGGGAGAGAGAGAGAGACAGAGAGAGAGAGAGCGAGAGAGATGTTAATGCCTCGAGGTCTTAAGATAGAATAAAATATCTTCCTTTATGGAAACTCAACTAGGCAGATGATACAAAACGTTCTTGTTACGAATGCTTCCAGAAAGTTCTGAAATCTGATGCAATCTCACATACAAAATGTGCAATTCCCACGTGGGACTTGACAAAGATATACGCGTACAAGACGAGTCTGTTAAAAAAAAAGAAAGACACGTAACCGATCGAAACGGAGGCTGAGCAACATTAAGATTGGCATGTTTTTGATAACAACGCAGATTCGAGCTCGCTCGCTATCACACATGTTGAAAGAAAAGTTAAACATTCGTAGCTTCCAAAAGACAAAGATCTCTCTCTTTTTACGTTATAAATAATTCTTTACAACACGTAATGCGAAATCTGAACACACATCTTAAAACATCCTATTCTAAACTATCTAGGAATCTGAAAAAATGTTACACAATCTACATGACATTTTAAAGAGGGGAAACATGCATTTACCTCCCCCCAGAAGATTTTTTATCACGGTGTTGAATCCAACGATTCGCAACGAGATAAATAATCAGCAACTACATTGTTTTTGCCACTAATGTGCTGCACTCTGAAGTTATACTGTTGCAGACATAAAGACCACCTGGTCAGTCTTTGATTAGGATTTTTCATTTTCTGGATAAATGATAGTGGATTGTGATCAGACAACACTAAAATTTCTTCATTCCTAGGTCTATTCACATACACTTCAATTTTTTCAATGGCGGTGATTAAGGCTAAGGTTTCCTTCTCGATTGTTGAATATACTTTCTGATGTTTTTTCAGTTTTGTTTTGACATGAAGCAGACAGGATGGTAGATATTATTTTCATCTTCTTGAAGTAGAACAGCTCCAACACCACAGTTCTGACGCATCAACTTGTATCACAAATTTCTTGTCGAAGTCTGGAGCTTGAAAGTACTGGTCTTGAAGTTAAAATGGCTTTTACCTTCTGAAAGGATTCTTGACACTCTGGAGTCCAAATAAACTTAGCTTTGGGACTAGTTAAGTCTGTCAAGGGAGCTACTACGGCTGAGAAATTTGGGCAAAAACGACGATAGAATCCAGCCATCCACAAAAATCTCTGTAGCTGTTTCCTGGTAGTAGGTGGGGTAGCCTTAACGGATACCTTCTACATTAGCATTCACTGGAGCAAGAAGGCCTTTCCCAACTTCAAACCCAAGATACTGCACAGTTGCCTTTCCAAACTCACTCTTCTCTAAGTTGACTGTTAATCCTGCTTCTTGTAGTTTCTTGAAAACTTTCCTCAGAATCTTCAGATGTTCTTCCCACGTTGTAGAGTAAATCACGATGTCATGTAGGTATACACCTACTCCTTCTATTGATCCTAGCAGTTGATCCATCACTCATTGAAATGTTGCGGGTGCATTCATCAGACCAAACGGCAGAACAGTATACTGATACAGTCCAAATGGAGTAATAAAAGCTGACAGCAACATTGCATTCTCATCTAAAGGAATTTGATCAATATCCTTTCAAAACAAGCTATCTTGGAAACAAACTTGGCTTGCCCAATATTATCAAGTAACTGATTTATAAGAGGCAAAGGATAATTATCAGCCACACTGATAGAATTCAGCTTCCTATAATCGTACACATCCTAAATGAACCTTCTGGCTTCTTCACTAACACACATGAGAACTGAAGTGACTTGAACTGGGTTCTGCTAATCCATGTTGCAGCAAATACTCAACTTCTTTCTTCAAAACATCTCGATGATAAGGTGATAAGCAATAGGCTCTTTGCTTGAAAGGTCTTCCATCTTCTTGAATCTGATTTCATGCTTGGTCAGATCAGTAGTCTAGGCACATCTGAAAAAATTTCTGGAAAACGTCTAATTACGTCACTTAAGTCTTCACCTTGTTCAACACTCAGATGTTTCAGTTTATCCTCCAAATTTTCCAAAATTGAAGAATTATTCATCTTGCTTGCAGCTCCCACCCTTCGTAGCCATCATCGTCTTCTGTAGATAAAGTTGTCTGGGTTACTGACACAGTTTCAGTTTTAGTTTCTGAGAAATAAGGTTTCAGAGGTTCACATGTATCTTCCTTTGTTTTCTTCTTCTTTCTGGTGTTTCAATCACATAAGTTCTATCACTTAACTTCTGAATTATCTTGTAAGGACCTTGAAATTTATTAGTGAGGGGAAATCTCTTGACAGGTAAGAACACTAACACTTGTTGACCAACACTAAAACTTCTTAGCTTAGTCTTAGCATCAAACCTCCTTTTCATTTTCTCTTGACTCGTTTTCAAGTTTTCTAAAGAGAATTTTCTAATCTCTTTCAACCTTTTCCTTAAATTTCTTCACATACTCTCCTTGACTTTCCTCTTGATTTTCTTCCCAATTTTTTTTTCTGCAAAAATCTTCACGGTCCTCTCACTTCTCTTCCAAAATCATCTCATTAGGTGAACATCCCATACTTTCTTGATAAGCCACTCCTAACTTCAAACAGCATTAATTGGTAAATCAACATCCCATTCTCTTCCTGACTCAGAACAATACTTTGTCAGCATACTTTTCAATGTTTGATGGAACCTTTCTAAGGCACCTTGAGTTTCTGGATGATAGGCAGTGGATAAACTGTTGTTTCACTCCTAACAAATTCATCACATCCTGGAATAATAACTTTGAAGTAAAGTTTGTTCCTCTGTCACTTTTGTACTATTTCTGGTATTCCACTTTGAGAAAAACTCCACAAGTTTTTCAGTAACTATCTTGGCAGATATGTTTCTAAAGGGATTGCTTCTGGATACCTTGTGGTCACAGGACACATTAATGTCAACAAATACTCATTTCCTTTCTTTGTCTTCGGCAATGGTCCAACCATGTCTATGATCACTTTGCTAAAGGTTCTCCTCTAACCTTCTAATAGGGTTTGTAGGGGGGCTTTCTTGATGGTTTCATTCGGTTTTCCAGCTATCTGGCAGGTATGACACTCACGACAAAACCTGCTAACATTCTTTGTGAAGTCCAGACCAGAAAAAATATTTCATGATCTTCTCCACAGTCTTCCTGATTCCCATATGTCCAGACTCATGAGCTACTGCAACCACTTGCTTTCTCAATGAATATAAGAATCAAAATTTGATGATATTCGCCCCATACAGCATCTCCTGGTATATCTGTAGGTCTATACTTCCTCATCAGTAAACCTTCCTTCAGATAGTAACAGGTAGATTTGTTGCATCTCTTCTCGATCAACAACTCTGAAGAACAAATCAGTTTAACGATGCATCCTTCTTCTGCAAGTCCATTAGGTTCTCTCTTGTCACTTGACCAACTTCAAGGGTTGAATTCTCAATATCTGCTAACTCATCTACTGTAGTTTCACTACTGTCTTCAGTAACACTTTGACTACTCGGAGTCTCTTCAGGAACATCAGGTTCTTCTTCTTCGTCGTCATCGTCTTCTTCATCTTCTTGGGAAATCTCTTCTTGGTCAGCACTATGGGAAACTTCACTTCCCTGGAATAATTCTTCTAAGCACAAAGATCCTTCAATTGATCCTTCTTGGGTGTGTAATCCTCAGTTTCTTCACTTACAGTCGTAGTCCTCTTCATACTTCTGGTAGTTACACAACTAGGAAACAGGTGGGGGTTATTCTTCTCCAACTCTTCTGTAGGACTAATCCTCAATGGTTTGTCTGTCACTACAGGACAAGGAATAAATGGAACACCACCAACTTCATCCCCAACAGAACATGTATACCTTCCACAGCTAGTGAGTCCTTTACAGCAAAATCAACATTCCCTGTCACCAATTCACATGACAGGTGTAAGCGGCATATAGGAGTTACTTCCTCTCCTCCTATCCCTTCAAAATAACTGAAATCTCCTGTGAGACTCTTCTCCAACTGAGGGTGAGAACCACGTACTACCACACTATGGTTACTCCCTGTATCACGTAATATCTTGACTGGTACCTGCATACTTCCTTCTTGAGTGACAGCATACCCTCATAGATATACTATGCTTAAAAAGCCTCCACACTGCTTAGCCACTCACTGCTTGAGGTAACATTTCCACTGGTTGCTAAACATTCAGCTTGTTTAGTTTCATTCTTCTCTGGAGTCTGATTCTTTCCCACACTGAACTTCGTAGTTTGTTTCACCTGGTCACCTTTTACAACTTGACCAACTGGCTTTGACTGCTGTTGATTCCGGTAACACTCTTGACTGAAGTGTCCTACTCTTCCACACTTGAAAAACAGACACATTAGGTTTCTGTAACTGTCTTGAAAAACTGGATGAGGATTTCACATTAGTTTGCTGAGCTGTATTACCTTGTGTACTCTTAGTAGTATCACTTGAAGGTTTCCCATTAAATTTGTTCCTGTTATTTGGATAAGACTTAAAACCTGGGCGTTGTTGACTCTGGTACTTGACATTGTAATTACGTTTGCTACTGATTATATTGTAATCTTCACTAAGTGTAGCAGCTTTGTCAAGTTTCTTCACTTCTCTTTCTCTTAAATAAGCTCTTATATGTTCAGGATTCCCTTAAGATACTGTTCAAGAACAAGTAACTCTTCTAACTCATCAAAAGTTTTAACTTTAGCAGCTTCTACCCAACGTTTGAAACACCTTCTCACTTTGTAAGCATAATCTAAGAATGTTCCCTTCTCATCTTTTCTCAAATTTCTGAATCTCTCATTGTAGTACTCTGGGGTCATCTGGTAAACTTGTAGCACACTGTGTTTAAGTACCTTGTAGTCTTTACACTGATCAGCTGTTAAGGCTAGATAAGCACTTCTCCCTTTACCAATTAAGACACTTTGTAGCAAAACTGACCATTTATCCTCTGGCCATCCCATACCTGAAGCCACTTTCTCAAAGTGATCAAAAAACTCATCTGGAGCTTCTTCAGTAAACTTAGGGATTAACTTCTGTACTCTCACTACATCAAATACAGGGTCTTAATTACCTTGGTTAGGTTAGACGGTGTTACAGGTAATGTGGATCTAGCTCTTATTAATTCCATTTCCCTTCCATGTCTTGCAATTTCTCTTTCCTCTTCTGCTTTTTGGCTTCTTCTTCTCTCTTCTTTCTTGTTTTTCCCTTGTCTATTCTTTCTCTTTCAGCTTGCATTCTCTCTCTTTCAGCAAGCATTTTTAGCTTAATCAAATTCTCTTCTGCTTCAATGCGTCTAAGCTCTAACTCTGCATCACTTTTCTCTTTCTTTTCAGCTTGCTTATTCATGAGATCAGCACGTGCTACGTTCAACAACTCTTGAGCCAATTCTAACTCATTTTCATCAGTTATTCTACCAGAGTTTATCAATGATTCCATAGCAATACATCATTATTTGTGCCTTTACCATACTAGTAGACACATAACCACCACATGCCTCCTGCTAAAGCACTCCACTGTGCTCTAGACAGAGTGGTTTCAGACAAAACTTGGATGGAGGGAGCTGCTAAAAATTCCTGAACATTGAACTGAGCCATTTTCCTATAAGTTATCAACTTACAATTTAATACAATAAATGCAAAACAAAATTATAAGGTCACTCTCCTAACAAAATATATCCCTAACACACACCAGTATATTCTAAGTGATAATGAAATCTGCTTTCCCAGGTCTGGGCACCATTAACAATGTTACGAAGTGTCAAGTAACTGGTTACCATGCATCAAACATTACCTCACCAAAAGCCAGACACCTGAACCCTCATAACGTTTAAACGACTGATACTCTAAAGGAACGGTGATCCCTTAAAACTTACCAGTATTGCAGAAAATCAGACTAAGTTCATCAAAACAGGTGTGAGGTAATCTTGTAAGTAATTAAATTAATCAAAGGGCATCACTCCATCAACAACTTTCAAACTCTAAGTATTTCCCTGATTTCAGAAGTCTATGTACTTCCCTGGTTCTAAGTCACTTCAAATAAATTGAAGGAAAGAAAATCAATTACCACTCTATTTTTCTACCTATCATCAATATAGTCATAATCAAATATAATTATACTGGTGTAAGATAAAGAAAACACTCAAAAAAATTTTAAATACAAAAATTTATTATTAAATTCAAAATTTATAAGTGAAATTCACAATATCAGGGAAAATTACTGTTACTTGAAAACAAAGTAAAGTTTAATTAATTCTTGAATCAAATTAAGTAAAATTAAATCAAACATTAATTTATCACAAAATTCAAGAAAAATTAACTCAATCAAAATTCAAAAGTGTTAGGCAATAATTGAAATCAGAAATCAATTCACAAGTAATAATTGAAATCAGATATTAATTCACAAGTACTAAACAATAATAAAACTTGAAAAGAATTCTAAGTAAATGCAAATTAATTCACAAATGTTAAATTTACTTAAATGTGCAATGATTAAGCAATGAAAATAACTAAGTCAATTAAACTGTGAATGCAAATGAAAATATAAAACAAAAAGACACACTTCAATAAGAAAATGAATAAGTGCACAAACAATGGAACAATCACAAAAATAAAATACGCAATGTGTAAATGTGTAAATGCTTTCACTCAAAAACACTGTAACCAACAGTTTTTACCAAACCTTCGTAAACATCTGTTATCAGTTAACCACAGTTCCTATCAATTATTAGTTATTAGTTGTTACCTAACCGTTATTAGTTATTAGTTAACCAAACACTTTTCCCATTAACTTTTAGTTATTAGTTAAACACAATTCCTATCCGTTATTAGTTATTAGTTAACCAAACACTTTTCCCATTAACTTTTAGTTTATTAGTTAAAACACAATTTCCTATCCGTTATTAGTTGCAACTAATAAAAATATAACACACTTTACCATTTTGGTATACCAACTTCTTTCTCTCTTGCTGCAGCTTGTATATTACACTTTCACAAAAACCAGGCGCCGTTACGAATTGATGTTTGTTCAGATTCCACAAAAGACACTATTTAACACTAAATAAACTCTAAGAAATATCAAATAGTTAAATTCTAAAACGTTACGAGTGACCAACTACGTTACGTTAATATAATCTCAAGATGTTGCGGGAGAGAGAGAGAGAGAGAGAGAGAGAGTGAGAGAGATGTTAATGCCTCGAGGTCTAAGATAGAATAAAATATCTTCCTTTATGGAAAACCCAACTAGGCAGATGATACAAACGTTCTTGTTACGAATGCTTCCTTGAAAGTTCTGAAATCTGATGCAATCTCACATACAAAATGTGCAATTCCCACGTGGGACTTGACAAAGATATATGCGTACAAGACGAGTCTGTTAAAAAAAAAGAAAGACAGCAGCCGATCAAAACGGAGGCTGAGCGACTATTAAGATTGGCATGTTTTGATAACAATGCAGATTCGAGCTCGCTCGCTATCACACGTGTTGACAGAAAAGTTAAACATTCGTAGCTTCCAAAAGACAAAGATCTCTCTCTTTTTTACGTTATACACATCTTATTTTACACGTGAATGCGAAATCTGAACACATCTTAAAACATCCTATTCTAAACTATCTAGGAATCTGAAAAATGTTACACAATTCTACATGACATTTCAAAGAGGGGAAACATGCATTTTGAAAGTAGCAATATATATATATATATATATATATATATATATATATATATATATATATATATATATATATAATACTCACTCAGTATTCTTAACATCAATAGAAGTGAAAAAGAAATAAGGAAGGTGGTTTGAATCAGTGTCTAATTTTTTATTTTTGAATCAGTGTCTAATTTTATAAGTCCAGCGGAGGAAAAAAAAAAAAGATAATTCTTTCCAATAGCCGGTCTCTTACCGAATGATGGCTGCTAGTGCTCTGATGAAAACTTTTGCCCCGATGATTGTGAGAAATTCCCCAGCACTCATGATCGGCGAAGATAAATCGGAACAACTTAGGATCATAATTACTCCCTTCCCGGATATTTTTTGTTTTTCGTTAATATTTGCGAATCTAAACCTAATGAAAATTAGGAGATGATTACGCCATGATAAGAAGTTCGTAGTTCACCGATGTGGGATTAATATAAAAGAGAGAGAGAGAGAGAGAGAGAGAGAGAGAGAGAGAGAGTCCAATATCATGAACAGTCCTAAACTATATATTGTATATTCTTTATGGGTGCGATGTCGGGATGCAGAATGCAACAGAAAGAAAATGAAAAGTTACAGCTATAGTGCTGAGTTCAGCTTAGTTAGATGTGTATATTTTGAATATATATATATATATATATATATATATATATATATATATTAAAATGGCATAGTTAATCAGACAGTGAGATTTAAGGGGTTACTTACTTAACTGGTCAGGTAGAGGGAAAATGACAGTTACGGTTTTTTTTGGGGAGGTAGACTGTATTCATTTAATCCAATTTAATGTATTTCATTTTGTTCCATGTAATGTTAGCTAGTTTTGGGAAATAAAAAGTATATTTGGTATCTACGAGGATTTTATTAGCCTAGTCTTCCATTTCAGTTTCAGCCACAGATCGAGGGTAGGCAG
>NC_087207.1:36489630-36499630 GCF_015104395.2 Macrobrachium nipponense | reverse complement strand
CCCACCCTCTTCCCTTCATTTCTATTTTTTGTTTTTGTTTTGTTTTTTTATCCCAGACCCCAAATGGCGACTAATGCGCGCATTCGGATTCGGTGCCGAGGGAAGAAACAAACAAGGCAAAAGGATATATATATACTTGGAGGAAAAAGGACATAAAAGGATGAGAGAACGACGGAAAATGCCTGGAAGTTTTCGATGTAAACAAGAAACTCTTCTTGGGGTTCGCACAACACATTTTTAGTATTGTTTTCTCTCGACGCGCTGGTTTCTTTCTTTTTTTTAGCTCTATGCATTTTTGCTCGTTTCTGAAAGATTTTTGGAATGGTGAGATTTTACTGCGGCATAACGTATGGATGTTTTTGATTTATTATCTATTTGTTCGTTGAGCGGATTGTGTTGTGATTATTTATGGACTCAACACAATCCTTTGCAATTTATGTTGACGGATAATTTCTAATATGTAAATTTTTGACTGCTGTTATTTCTAGTTAGCTTTATCTTAAATATTTTCCACATTAAACATAACTTTTCTGTGGGGTTTCTTTGTCTTAGATGACACTATTTCAAGCATTTTGACAAGAAACCTAATTGCAATGACTTTATTTTAAGTTCCTCAAGTACTATTGCCATTCTCTTCATCCGTACTCGCCTACAACCACGAAGAGATGAGAAAGGTAAGAATTCCCTTTAACAACAAAAGTCGATGGCTCTACACAGCTGGGCAAAAAAGGTTTAAATAGCAGTATGATTAGACTATGTGGCAAAGTGATCTGTAACTATAGAGCAGTGGTTCCCAAACTTAACCATATCAGGGACCCACAGATATGACCGAACCCCAGCCGAGGACTCTTAGCCAATCAAACGATATCATTACCATGCCGGGATACCCAGTACAACGTAGTGGATTTAATATTTGCATATTCCTGCACATAGTAAGTATAAGTAAATAATTAAAAAATTCTAAGTATTTTTTTTATTGCTTTAAATTCAAAACAAAGTAAAATTGGTCAAAAACAGCTACAACTTTTTTTCTGAAGTTGAAAATATGTTAATCTTTTCATTATGTCACGGATCCTTAGGGTCTTTTCCAGGGACCCCCTAGGGCCTTCTCCTGGGACCCCTTAGGACCTTCTCCCAGACCCCCTAGGGCCTTCTCCTTGGACCCCCTAGGACCTTCTTTTGGGACCCCCTAGGGCCTTCTCCTGGGACCCCTTAAGACCTTCTCCTGGGACACACTAGGGCCTTCTCCCAGACCCCTTAGGGCTTTCTCCCGGACCCCCTAGGACCTTCTTTTGGGACCCTCTAGGGCTTTCTCCTGGGATCACCCCCTAGGACCATTCTTTTGGGACCCTCTAGGGCTCTTTCACCTGGGACCCCCTAGGGCCTTCCCCCGGGACCCCCTAGGACCTTCTCCCAGACCCCCTAGGACCTTCTTTTGGGACCCCCTAGGGCCTTCTCCCGGGACCCCCCTAGGTCTTCTCCCGGACCCCTTAGGACCTTCTTCTGGGACCCCCTAGGGCCTTCTCCTGGGACCCCCTAGGACCTTCTCCCGGACCCCTAGGACCTTCTTTTGGGACCCCCTAGGGCCTTCTCCCGGGACCCCCTAGGACCTTCTCCGGGACCCCCTAGGACCTTCTCCCGGACCCCCTAGGACCTTCTTTTGGGACCCCTTAGGCTTCTTCTCCTGAACCCCCAGGGGTCCGCAGACCCCAGTTTGGGAACCACTGCTCCAGAGCATCATTGTCACTAGAATTTGAGTGATTATCAAGTAGAGGGAGGGTTGATTCGACATGACAGGAGCAGTTGAAAGTTCTATTCAAGTGGCCAAGCTAAACGTTGTACAACGGCAAGAGGGCAGCTCTATACTAAAGCAGAGAGAGGCTCTGTATAGTAGCTAAAGGCTGCTTACAGTAGCGGGAGCGCTGAGGTTTCTATGTGGAAGGAAATAAAAGAAGACATTGTCTGAACAGCAGATAGAGTAAGGCTGTATATATAAGGGCTGTTGCCTTGTATAATAAGGCGCCCTATGAGGTAATGTTAGACTTGCGATAATCTTACGCTAAGTTGGTTGGTTATGCACTTCCATACTCATTGGAGTGTCTTGGGGTTTCATGATAACGAACGAAGTAAGTATCTTCTTTCTGATGTGAGGTTCTAGTAGAAAACACGAAGTATAAAAATACATATATTCTTCTGAGATTACATGATGAATATCAGACAGGGTTGTACAGGTCTGCCAATGACGATGGCTTGATCGCTTCTGCCAATGATGATGGTTAATTCTGTTCTGTTTCCCACAACCATCTCGGTTACAAGTCATAAAGGAAGCAGACAGTAGCTCGAACATATGAACATACATACAAATGAGACACATTACTAATCATGTAGGCCGTTTGAATTATAGGTCGCAGTAGTTGTCTCAAGCAGGGAGCTTGGACTAATGTTTCAAAACAAATGAATGACCACAGGTGACAGCATGTCACCTTAGCCTACTTTATTGTATACGTCATCTTAGCGTCTCTGGTCTGATCACATTCCTGCAAGCAATCTGGTTGACCTCTTTAGTTTTAGTCTTTCATATATATGGAATAACATTCCATATTTTCATTATGTAACTCTTACATAAAAGCTCGGTCAGCTACCAAAACCAACCACTGAATATTACTCAAGCTTGACTTGCATTTGACTTATAGGAGTGTGATACAGACACTATGTGAATATATATAGATATATAGAAAATACTTATAAGTAAAAAAAAATTCATGGTGTACACAATTACAGATTCATGTATAAGATATAAGACATAATATGTATATGATGATATTCGTAAATAATAGTGATCACGTGATATATTTACTGATACAGCTTTTTCACTTCATCTCTTTAAGATATATATGCTACAGAAAATACTAATGTACTCTGATAATTGCATAGGATAAAGATTAACATGATAAAAATCATATTGTAACTGATAAAAATTCATATATGAATTGATAACAATTATTAATGTTTATGCTGATTGATTCATTGATTTTTATGCTAACTGTTATATATCTGCAGTTATTGGTAAGATAAAAGGTAACAGATTGATTATAGGCTACCTGATTTATTTATACATATGTATATGGATTCATATAATCATGATTAATAGATGTGCACTTTAAATAGATTCCTAGTGCGTACACACAAAGATATATTTCGATTCTGTTATTTATGATCATTTATATATATAAGATACATGATACTTTTATATATAGGATACATGACCGAGGTTATACTACTACACATTTAACTAGCGTTCGAACAACTTTTCGTCCATTACACAGTTCCAGACAACCACCTATAGCCAAATGAAATGGCCAATTCCAAATGGTTAAAACAAGGGGAAAATTGCCTGGCGGGGTCCAATGTTCTATTTCGGCCTCATACTTGTTTTCTGCATCCTAAGCCACACGAATACGTTCGCAATGAATAAAATCATCCCCAGCACGAGTCCTTCGCCAGCAACGTAGAGTTGAATATCCTTCTGGTCGTAATTGTCAGAAGTATGTCCCTTTTGTAGTCGATTTCCGACAGCCGCCGGAGCATTCCGCATTAAAACAAGATTAACGACGGGATACGGGTGTCGGTCGAAGAAGTCCATGAAATAAGCTTGTTCACTTGTGATGGTGCTTATTCCTTTCACATTGTAGGCGGTTGTTACTTGACTGCAGTCGTCTGCAGCGACGAACGATTTTTTGAAGTTGCGATGTGAAACTCTCGTACTGCAGGATACTGTAACCAGGTTCCATTAATCAGCCAGTAAGTGAAATTATACTTGTCACAAGGGCAAAGTAAATTCAGACAACATCAAATACGGGAGGGAGAAAGCCATTTAGAACCAGACTTAACCCACATGAATTCGCTGATATTTTATGGAATTCAAAAGAGTCAACTGTACAAACTTTTTTATCCATGGCATTATAACAATAAGTGAACCTATCGAGGTCTCTGATGACTGTAAAAATATCCATAATTATAAAAAATAAACAGATATCAATACGAATCCCAAAGAAAATTCGATATTACTGGTAGTAAGTTACTAGACAAAGAAGTGGAAAACGGAGCTATTTGAAAGATTGCCAGGCAACATAAAAGTCAAAGAGAATATTAATCATGATTCTGTATTTCTCTATGCTAACTGAAATTAAGCTGTGATAAAATCCGATCTTATGTGCCCCTAACAAAAGTTTCATATTCAATTTTCTCGCGCGCATCCTCTGAGGTTAATTTTTAAACTTTAATAGGCTCGAGATGCAACGAAAGAACCCACTATGTAACAAATTTCTATATAAACTTTGGGTTTTTTCAAGAAAATGTGACATTTTCCCATGAATGTGATTTACTTGAATTGTAATAGGCTAATGATGCAAGTAAATTTTTCATATACATGACCTGATACTTCTAAATGTCCGTTTACCAATATCATAAGCTGATTTATTGACTCTAGTTGTCTATGAGGTTCAGAAAAAATTAGTTCATTTTGATGTTATAGAAATTCTGTTTGCTTATTTTGGTTCATTATTTAAAAACGATTGCAATCCTTAACTAAAGTTGCATTGCACATGCGGATAGACACTTGTACCTAACGAGAAGTTCGGGCTAAGCATTCCTCTCTCCAGCCAACCTGCTTTGCAAGCGGTTTATTGAGGTTAAAAGGAACAATGCTGATCCGGCAACGCGTCATGCACCTTCAGAACTGATGACATCGTCACCTGGCAGAAGATTGCTCTCAGCCAGCTAAGAGTTACGTTACTTGCTGTAATAAATACGACTTTAGTATAAATTGGGCATTTTTTGTTTTAATACTCGACCCACACAAGAAGAATGTCTGAAAAAAAAACAGTACCAAAATTGAACAATATATTAGTATCATGTTGGAAATCTGCATGATTGTAAATAAATGTAATTATGTTAAATTAGATATTCCTTATTCAAACTAATGAAAAAAGGTTTCCATACAAATTCTATATATATTATTTGCCCTGTAAGATCCATATAGGATTATTCCATAGATATACATTTTCACTTCTAGACTTCCTGACTTTTCAAAATCTATTTTATTTTATTTATTATTTTTATTATTTTTTTTTTTCCTGGGTGAACTACAAATATAAATCACCGGGACAGACAATATGTCTGTAGGTTTTGATATGTGTTTGAACTTTTAGCTTATTTGTCATTACTAAAGCGTGTTAAGTTAGAGTTCAAATCTTTACGCATATATATTTGGATATTTAATTAACCTATAGTTTACGTTTTGCTTATTGATTTTATCGTGATTCCTTTTTTATATTATAATTTGTAGCCCTTCCGACTTCTTACGGAGTGTATTATATTGGCTCCACTTGTATCCATATTTATTTTATTTTTTTTTATTTTTATATTTGATAAATTAATGGTTGGCTTGAATATGTGGAAAAGTGTCGTAGCGGCGTACCGTATAAGGCTACTTGCGGTATCATTTCTATAGATACAAGATATGAATGATAAAGGTATTTAAAACCGCGAGAACCGCTATAATCCAGTTCGGATCCAATATCACGAGTGTAATTCGTAAGACATGACACTTTTTTATTTATCCGTTCTACCAAACCGATTGACTCTGGGTGATAAAATATAGTATTGGTTTTCTTAATGGAAAGGAATTCACACAACGAGTTAAGGAGGTTATTATTGATTTACTCCACCCGAGTCACAGATTATTATGTGCTGAATTCCATGTTTACTGATTCTGCACTCATAAATATTCCTAGCGCATTCAATTGCGGTGTTTGTTTTTAGTGCTATTAATTCTATATAACGTGTCAAGGAACTATTAACACTAAGAAGTGTTTATTTCCTCTGTCAGACTCGTAACTCTGTTAATGATTCTACGTGTATTCTTTCATTGATTGATTTGGCACGGGATAGGCCCTTAAACTGACAGGTGTCTTAGTGTATCCCTTGTTTTCATGACACGTGTTACAATTAGTTATGTGCTTTTTATATCTGTAAGCATTGTAGGCCAGTAAAACAGTGATTTGGCTTTCTGTGACATAATAGAGAACCCTGGATGACGGAATGCAACCAGTTTAGGACGATTGGTATGAAAGAGATTACTACTACTACCTGGTCGTTAGTCACCTGCTGTGTTCTTCGGGTTTTCCTCGTCACGGACCTACATATAATATTACATTTGATTACATAATTCTGATAAACATACTTTAAATATACTTTTGCTTTAGGGTTTCTGTTCGAAGTGTTTATTGTTTTGCTTAGCTGCTGACCCTGTTTCCGTTCGAAGTGTTTATTGTTTTGCTTAGCTGCTGACCCTGTTTCCGTTCAAAGTGTTTATTGTTTTCCTTAGCTGCTGACCGTTTCCGTTCGAAGTGTTTATTGTTTTGCTTATTGCTGCTGACTCTTGCTTTGTTCAGTTTGTAACAGTTCGACGCTCCAACCCAGATATTCAATGCTCGCGATCTCTTGGGTTAATGAATTTTCTTGTTTAGATACGGTTTTAACAATAGGCACGGATGTTTTTATATCTTTTAGTCCAATTAATGGTTCTTTGCAGTATGGTGCGGGATTGCGGGATAATGCGTCAGGTAGATATCTTAACTTGGCTCCAAAGACCTGAATGATCATATGTCGCCGAGTTCCTTTGGGACTGTGATTAAAGCCTTTGAAAAACTCGGTAAGTGACTTATGGTCAGTAAGGATTTTAACAGGATAGCCGTAGATTATGAACTTGAAATGTACTAGTGAGTTAACAATACCTAGCCCTTCCTTGCCTATTACTGCAGATTTACTTTCAGAGGGCTTTAGTTTACGTGAATAAAAAGCTATAGGAAAGAACTGTTTATCATATTGCTGAAGTAGTACCCCTCTTACCCCTTGGTCTGAGGCGTCTGTTGCAATAAAAAGAAAATTCCTTATTTAAATCAGGGATTTTTAAGCTAGGTGAGCTGCATTATTCCGCTTTTAAGATATTGAACACCTGTTGATACTTTTCAGACCATAATAAATCTATGCCCTTCTTCGTAAGATCTGTTAAAGGAGCTGTCATGATTGAAAAGTTACATATTTACTTATGATTGTAATACCCACTACAGCGTAAAAGTGCTGTATCCCCTTTTTATGTTAATAGGTACCGGAAGTTATGAATAGCCGACACCTTACCATGGACTACTTTAAGACCTTGACTAGACACATAAAACCTAGATAAACATGTACGGTTTTTAAAAACTCACATTTAGATATTTTACTCTGAGTTATTTGTTTTAATCTCTGTAGCACTAGCTTTAGTTTATGCGAATGTACTTCTAAGGTATTAGAAAAGATTACAAGATCAACCATACAGGCATGTAGGTTATCCCCTAAAAGTCTCCAAACACTATATTGTAATTGGGGCGCAACGTAAGCCGGAGGCATACGTAAAAATTGATAATGTCCCCTGAGTTTGCCGAAAACGGTGTATGAGGTACAATCACTTAGGTAATGGTATCTGGTAAAAGCCTTTAAGTAAGTCCAAGCTGGTGAAAAATTTATTCTAACCTAACAGAGATAAGATGTCGTCGGTACATGGCACTGGAAACTATTGGGAGTCATTTCCTTGTTTAAGCGACAGAAATCTACGCAGATACGCCAAGTCCGATCTTTTATGGCATGACATTTGAGGGAAAAATTATATGGGCTTATTTGATTTCCTAATGACTCCTATTACTAACATTTTTCAACTTTGTCATTTATCTCTATTTTGAAATTTCATTGGGAGTCTATACGAAGGTACATATATAGCTTTATGTTTGTCCTTAGACCGTATTTTGTTTTCAATGACATCCGTTTTTCTCCCAGAGATCACCGCTAGTGGAGAAACTTCCTGGTATTCAGACAAAGAAAAAAAAAAAAATTCTGCTGAATCACCTCTGCTTGAATGACTTTACGGATATTACTTTAGATAGAGTATAAGAGAGATTCATCCACGACTGATTGGGCGTGATTAAAAATTAGCAACAATAAAAAAAAAATGCGATATTTATATGTATAGGTTTTGTGGATTACTAGATTAACTTGTTGCTGTGAGTCAACCGTGTCTAAGGCTTTGTTCGCGGAAATCGTTATATTTCAGAGTGTCGGGAAGGATTAAAATTTCATTTCCCAGCAAAGTCTTTTTACACGCTCTAAGACATTCGAGGGTGCATGCGTCTCGAGATTTTGCGTGCAAACTGTGACTGCGGTTGTGGGAGAATTCTGTTGGGTCGTTGAACAATATCACGATTTATAAGACGAATGATTGGTTCCTCTATATAAGTTATTATTTGATTAACTCTCTTTTTGTTCAAACGGATTTTAGTATGTTTGAAGGTTTATAGAATTTTCCTTTGATAAACACGCCTTATTTTGCAGGAGGTAAGATAATATTTTGTATACCCCTAGATGGATATCTTACAATTACGCTAGATACAGATCAATGTTTTTTATAACTATAGAGGTATCTGTAAGCGCTCGCTTATCTGGACTTCTCAATAGGGAAGTTCGAACAACAGACGGTGAGTCCGTAAATACAGGATATTACGTGTACTAAAGGAATAAAACAAGATATTCTAATTTTTACGGCGCGTACAGTCGGGCTTAATCCACCACTACTTATAATAACTTATTGTATTAAAATTACAAGAACCTGCTCTGATTACTTGATACGGTTGTGTGATTCATAGGAAAATTCCTTTTTAAATTAAAAAGGTATTGACATAAAAAAAAAAAGGTACGGCATAAATGATCAAACATCGTTTTTCCTCTCCGCTGAAGTCGCTTATGTGGAATGTGCTATGCTTTGAACACTCGGCAGATTTAACTGACCCTGACCGTTGACTAGATGACACAGTAACCAAGTTTGCTTAAGCACGATTTGTTTGATTCTGATATTTAGGGCTACTGTTTACCATCGGCAACGTATTGTGTGTTTTTAGCATTCTGTTGTTGGTTACGTATAAAGCAACGAACGTATGAATGACGAACTATTAGGAACTGAGCGATTACTATTAAGACAAGTTATCTCTACTGCATTCAATATTAACTGTTTGTACTTGCTGTTGTTTACTTCATTCTTTGCTAAAATTTGAAATAGTGGGGGATCCTGGTCAGCGCATTTAGCCCAATGAAAGTTTTTTATAGACATGTTATTCCTTGCAATCCAGCCGTATTTTTAAAGTTAAGTTGAGTCATTGAGGTTCGATATTTTATGCGTATAACTCAAAACACTCAAGGCTAAAACTGCGATTGGGACCTTGCACCGGAGTCTTTATTGTCCTGACCTGAAATAGTGTTACCTCTAATTTATCTAGATTTGTACGGGTGTTCCACTTGTTTTCGTGTGTTTTCTTATCACTACGGTGCCTAACGACCCTATCCAGGCATCTGTATAAATACAGACGTCCACTGCGTAAACACATATTCACTGTTTAATATGATTTGTTACGTAAAGGATTAATAATCACCCAAAATGATAAAATTAACACAGTATATGATTATGATATTTCAGTAGAACTTCTGGAAGCAGAAACTCAAAGATAAAAAACTCGCACTAGCGAAATCCCAATGATGTAGATAATTTCTGTAAAAAAGTAAGATTAAGAATGTCTCGTAACTTCAGCCACAGGAATAACGAAAATTCGACCTGTAAAGGAAACACTCAAAGTTACTCCAATGAACAAAAAGACTGTACTTAGCTTGATTTCGTGGGAAGTCACGGTGTTCCGATAACGATACACGGCCTTGGCCCTCCTTCTCTGTTTAGCGGATGACCTGGTTTGGCTTCAGTTTCCCCCATGCGCGTTGTTTTGGATGATTCGTGTCCTTTGAAGATCCGATGCTGAAGACGCGTTCGGTTTGTTTCTTGAAGTTATGTACTGCTGAACACGCTCACTGAACGATGATACTAAGTTGCTTGAAAAATCTCTTGCTTTTGTCGTCGTTGATT
>NC_087207.1:36479630-36484630 GCF_015104395.2 Macrobrachium nipponense | reverse complement strand
TTGCCCAACAGTTAGCTTCGTTAGTTTTGATGTATATTCTCTTTTTACTAAAGTCCCTATAGACTCTATTTTAGAAGATCTTAGTAATGAACTAGCTCAGCATGAATTACCTCTACCTATAAGTCACATTATTTCACTCACTAGTTTGTGCATTTGTGATTGTAAGTTTATATTCAATGGTGAATTTGATCAACAAATATTTGGCATGGCAATGAGCAACACTTTTTCGCCACTCCTCTCAAACTTGTACATGGAATTCTTTGAAAAACGCTAATTACCTAATATCATTTATATCCCTGTAAAGTGGTAAAGATATGTTGATGATATTTTAGCTGTTCTGCCTGGTGGTATTGATGTAAATGATTTACTCTTTAAATTAAATAACCAGGTACCATCGATTAAGTTTACTTTAGAATTGTAAAAAGCAATTGCATTTACTCTAGAATTGTAAAAAGACAATTGCCTCCCTTTCTTAGATGTTTTGATACATAGAGAACCATTTCAATGTAAATTCAGTAATTAAAGGAAACCAACCAACAACTTAACTTATGTTCATTTCTATTCAGGCCACCATCTAACATCAAAATAAGAATTTTTTCTTCTATGTTTTTACGAGCATTTGCGCATTGTCAGTCC
The DNA here is from genome assembly GCF_015104395.2 of Macrobrachium nipponense. Classification (NCBI taxonomy): domain Eukaryota; kingdom Metazoa; phylum Arthropoda; class Malacostraca; order Decapoda; family Palaemonidae; genus Macrobrachium; species Macrobrachium nipponense. The sequence continues at coordinate 36,483,994 of NC_087207.1, read as the reverse complement.
CCAATATTTGGATCAGGAAATTGAATACATAAGAAAAATAGGGAAAGATTTATGTTATCCTTCACATATATTAGATATTTGCTATAATAAAGCCCACAAAAAGTTTTATAGTCTAAGTAATACGGAAAAAAAATTCTAAGAACATTCTCAGTTTGCCTTATTTTAACGGATTTGAAACTATTCAATCATTGTTAAAAGCCTTTAAGGTCAACATAGGTTTTTCCTATAATAACACACTAAAAGGAACGTTAATAAAAAATGGCCCCAGGGAAAGCAACAACATAATATATAAAATTCCATTTATGAACTGCCCTTCTTTTTATCTAGGACAGTCGAGCAAGGGCTTAGAAGTAAGATTAAAACAGCATAAATATTTTGCCAAAACTGGGCAAACATCTAATGCAATATTCATTCATTTAAGTGACAACAACCACCGGATATATTGGATTGGTAGTTCAGTAATTGCAAGATCAAAAGATGTCTTATCACGAAATCTTTTAGAATCTTCCATAATACAACTTACTTCCCATTGTAATTTTAATATTAGTCGTGGCCTGTTTCACTTAGACCCTTGTATTTGTAACTAGTTTAAGAATGACCTCAAAGATGTAATTACACAAATACAAATTAATTGCCTTAGAGATATTTTCTTTGTATTGTATGTTTAATATGCTTTGTGAATAATTTTTTGTATACCAATATCTGAATGTGTATAATCCTTTAATTGTCTTGTCCCTGTGTCTCAGCAGTTGGACTTAATCTTTTTGTTCTTAAATTGCACCCAAGTTTATGCTTGTTTGGAAGGTTACTCATTCTCCAGGTGTGTTGGATTGTAGGTACTAATCTCCTTTTAATCCCTATCTATCACTTATACGACATTTCCTGTACTCTCAGTTTCTCATGTAAGTCAGTTAGTTTATCTGCTAAGTAAAGGACGTTGAGTCGAAAGATCTCGCAGAACTCCGTTGTTTATCTTTCCTTCGTGGCTTACACCTTTATTTATGCATTTATCATGTTCCAAACTTTCGTGATTCAGTTATATATATATATTATATATATATATATATATATATATTATATTGTATTGAAATTACAATGGGAAGTAAGCTGTATTATGGCAGATTCTAAAAGATTTGATTTTGCAATTACTGAACTATCAATCTAATATATCTGGTGGTTGTTGTCACTTAAATGAATGAATATTGCATTAGATGATTGCCCAGTTTTGACAGAATATTTATGCTGTTTTAATCTTACTTCTAAGCCCTTGCTCGACTGTAATATATATATATATATATATATATATATATATATATATATATATATATATATATATATATATATATATATTACACACACACACACACACACACAGTACACCCAACTTCTACTCCAGGCAAAATAAGTGCAGGCCTCTAACTGACAGAGGGTCGTTCAAAATGAACTCGTTCAGAGCTCTAGCGGGCCACTGAATATTACAAGGAGCCCCAATGTTTTCGCGGGCTGTACCCTGACTTTTCGACAGCAAACAACTGCAAGCAATGAATAACGCAATTTTAAGAACTCGACATCCTCAAAGGCCCAACAACATGCCGTGACAGATATTTCTAAGTTAAAATGGCAGCTTTGTTAGATGGAGCTACTACATATTTTAGAGAGGAGAATTCATTGTCGAGAAATGAGATATTGATCTTCTACGACTCTGTGAAGTTTGCGGAGGAAAATTGAATGGCAGCGGGACTTCAGGACACAAAAATTGATTCTTAAAAAATTTATTACCCCCCCTAAACGGATCAATCGGGCAGAGAGCCTCTTAGGCTGATGTAGTTAATTTTTTTTTTTTTCTTGAGTTTAGTTTTTTTTATTTAGAATATTCTTTTTCTCGATAGAGTACAAAGGTCCCCAGAGTAGATCGGCGATATTAGGGAAAAGGAGAATGAGAAGAAAGGAATTTCCAATTATATACAAAATAAATAGTAATAAACAGATTAGGGTACATAGAATGTATAACGATTAACGACATCAATAAAAACTAAGATGCAAGGTCACAAAAAGGTCTTTTGACATTTCTGAAATAGTATAAGAAAACAAATGTACGCAGTGTCAAAGTCTCGGGGAAAAAATGGCAATTTACTGCTCCCGTTAATTAAAGCTGTGGAACGAAAATGGCCAGAAATTTTGATTCATTACACCTGTGGAGGGGGGAAAAAAATTGCCAGAATCTTTGGTTCATTAAATCTGTGGAAGGAATGTGGCCAGAATTTTTGATTCATTAAATCTGTAAAAGGAATATGGCCAGATTTTTTGGTTCATTAAATCTGTGGAAGGAAAATTGCCAGAATTTTTGATTCATTAAATCTGTAAAAGGAATATGGCCAGATTTTTTGGTTCATTAAATCTGTGGAAGGAAAATTGCCAGAATTTTTGGTTCATTAAATCTGTGGAAGGAAAATGGACAGATTTTTTGGTTCATTAAATCTGTGGAAGGAAAATTGCCAGAATTTTTTATTCATTAAATCTGTAGAAGGAATATGGCCAGATTTTTTGGTTCATTAAATCTGTGGAAGGAAATGGTGGCCAGAATTTTTAGTTCATTAAAATCTGTAGAAGGAAATGGACAGATTTTTTTTGGTTCATTAAATCTGTGGAAGGAAAATGGCCAGAATTTTTTATTCATTAAATCTGTAGAACGGAATATGGCCAGATTTTTGGTCATTAAATCTGTGGAAGGAAATGGCCAGAATTTTTTATCATTAAATAAATGTGTAGAAGGAAAATGGACAGATTTTTTGGTTCATTAAATCTGTGGAAGGAAAATGGCCAGATTTTTTGGTTCATTAAATCTGTGGAAGGAAAATGGCCAGAAATTTTGGTTCATTAAATCTGTGGAAGGAAATTGGCCAGAAATTTTGGAATTGCCGAGGTAAAGAAACTCGGTATTAGACCTCAGGTCATGAGATAATGTCATTGCAACAACTATCATGGGCGGTTCTTTGAACTTTGACCATGGGAATATATATTTTTTTGTGTCTATACAATTTTTTTTTTGAGTTACTTCTACCAACGTTTCCTATCAAAGACTGATTTTACAGCAGACGTGAATTATAGTTTTTTTTAATTTAATTTGTCACACCTCGCCTTAATTTGAAAGTACTTTTGTCGTTTTTTCTTATCTTCCATTAAACACCGCCTTAACAGAACATGAAAATGGCAGGTTTAATTACCTCCTAAAGAGAACACAACCCTTGGAACTCTTTCCCCAATCACTGCCAAAGATCAAGTTTTTTTTTCTATTGTCGTTTGTCAAAGAATGCTTTGAAAAGAAAAACCACTGCGCCTACTTGTTCACCTTCATTCAAGAAAAGCTTTTATATAAATTTATTTTCCGTAATGTTAATAGAAACGGATAACCACCTTCACTCAAAAAAATGGTTTAATATATGAATAAATTTTCCCTAATATTACTAGAAATGACTGAATTTCGATTTAAAATTCCTATATAAACTAAACAAAGTAAACAAATACCGAGAACTTCTTGGACATCGGACTCCGAAGAAGGTGGTGACAGTCTGAAATACCCCACCTCCACCTCCACGGGTTCCTCACATACCTTTTCCATGAAATATGATAAACACGTAGAGAGAGAGAGAGAGAGAGAGAGAGAGAGAGAGAGAGAGAGAGAGAGGGCTAGCTCACTGGACGTCGATGTGCAATAACCGGGATGACAAACAGATCTTCAGCGGCAGTTTTCTGGTTCATCCAATACAGGAACAAAGACTCGTTCATTTATATATATATATATCTGGCCGCCTCGTACGAGACCGGCTGCTGGTCCCAGTGTTTTTCCCGCCGCAGGAAATAAAAGATAAAGATAGAGACATAAAGATATAATTGCCGCTTTATCAGCGGTGAAGTTGCCGTTCATGGATAGATATAAAAAGGAATTGAAACGATATCTGTTTTTTCCTTTTTTTTTTTATTTCGACAAGAAACAAAACACCGAGAGATCGTCGGGACGAATAAGGAGTTTACTTCAGGTTCAGAGGACGTAAAAGAAATTTATGACGAGGCTCATAGTACATAAAAGAAATTTATTTTGAGGTTCATAGGACATAACCAAAGGCGGACGAGAAGAAGGGAAAACATAATCGGGTTCATAAATTAATCCGGATTAACTTCCTGGACGAGGCTTTGAAAAAAAAAAGAAAAAAAAAATTTGACCAAAGTCCAAAATAAAACAAAATAAAAAAAATTAAGAACATAGGTCCAAATATGGGAGATGGTTTAATGTGTTCAGCTTCTGGGATTCTTTTTATTTTTTATTTTTCTTTTGATAAAAAAATACAGAAAAGCATCGAACGATT
>NC_087207.1:36469630-36472130 GCF_015104395.2 Macrobrachium nipponense | reverse complement strand
GCAAGATATATCTTCAAAATCTGCCTCAAATACGACTCTTACTTTTTTTCCAGCTGAAAGTGCATCTTTGGGCTGCTGCTTCATAATCCTCGGAAGCACTTCGTGGTTACAAAATCCCTTCTAATGTAAAGATAGCTGTCAGAAAATCCCACTGTAATCCTGAAACTAAAGAAATCCCAGCAGATATTGGCCTCATCTGGGCGCTTTCCATTTTCGCAAGATATTTTTTCTCATGAAAAAAAATTGGAATCTCATTACCTTGTTACGAAACAGTTTTATCCTGATTTCTTTCTTCCCCTCATTTCCTACAACAGAACTTTGTTTTTCATTGTTATCGTCAATAATTGGTCACTTTCCGCGTACCCGGAAAATGGGGCAATTCTGCACTTACGTATTTTTTATTCTGATATAGGTTTTCAATTAACCTGAAAGAACGTTTAGAGAGAGAGAAAAAAATTAAACAATCGGTGAGGGATTTTTTTTTCCCCAACGAAATTCCATTTTCAATCCGCAAAGTTCGGGTGCGTGAATCGTCGTTCTTTGTCCGCATCAGATTTTTAATGATGCTAAATAGGTTTCCTCGTTGCTGCTCTCATTGCTGTTATCAGGAAAAAAAAAAAAGAAAAAAAATAACACGGAAGAGAAAAAATTCTTTTCTTCCTCAACTTTTCCTATCCCACTATTCGGTACTAAAAATTGCTTCCGTTTTTATGGGGTGGGGTGGGGCGGGGGGGGGGGGGTGGGGGGGGGATGCGACGAGTGTGCCCCCTCTGATCATAGAAAAGACTTATGGGTTAATTAAAATTGCGCCATGGCTTTATCCGGATTAAATGACCACGATCTCATCGCCGAGTCTCTTCAGAGTGGAGTATAAAGAAGTTTAGGACAAAGGCCAAGCACTGGGACCTATGAGGCCTTACAGACCTTACAGACCTTACATCTTGTTCGGGTTGCCCCAGGTCCCTCAGTGTGAGGCACCTCTAATGTCTACCAGAGAGTTGCTAGTACATCTTCCGGTATATTTTGCATCTTCCAATCTTGGATGGTCTGGGATGCAGTTTAGATATTTGTCGAGCTTATTCTTAAACACATCTACGCTCACTCCTGTTATATTCCTCAGATGAGATGGCAACGCATTGAATAGACGCTGCATTATCGATGCTGGTGCGTAGTGGATTAATGTCCTGTGTGCTTTCCTTATTTTTCCTGGTATAGTTTTGGGCACTATTAATCTACCTCTGCTTGCCTCTTTCTGATATTTTTAGCTCCATGATGTTTTCGGCTATTCCTTCTATCTGCTTCCATGCCTGTGCCTGAATTATCATGTAGCGTTCTTCTCTTCCTTTCCTTTAGACTATATAATTTCAAGGATTGTAGTCTTTCCCAGTAGTCAAGGTCCTTAATTTCTTCCATTCTAGCTGTAAAGGACCTTTGTACACTCTCTATTTGTGCAATATCCTTTTGATAGTGTGGGTACCATATCATATTGCAATATTCAAGTTGACTACGAACATATGTTTTATAAAGCATAATCATGTGTTTCAGCTTTTCTTGTTTTGTTTTGAAGTGCCGTAACAACATTCCCATTTTTGTGCTTTACATTTTGCCAATAGAATTGCTATTTGATCGTTGCATAACATGTTCCTATTTCATCATCACACCAAGGTCTTTAACTGCTTCCTTATTTGTGATTGTCCTCATTTATTAGGTCCCCTATATGCATATAGTTTCTTTCCTTCTCTGTCTCCATAGTTTATTGATTCAAATTTATCAGAGTTAAATACCATCTTATTTACCTCTGCCCAATCATATACTTTGTTAAGGTCTCTTTGTAACGCGTTCCTATCTTCATCACAAGTAATTTCTCTACTTATTCTTGTGTCATCGGCGAAACTACTCACTACCGAGTCCTTAACATTACTGTCTATGTCTGCAATCATAATAACAAACAGTAATGCAGCTAACACCGTACCTTGTGGCACACCGGAAATTACCTTAGCTTCATCCGATTTCTCATCGTTTGCAATAACTATCTGTTTTTCTGTTGTTGTAAAAATTCTTTTAAAACCATCTTTCTATCTTTTCTACTTATCCACTATATTTATGTTTTCCTAAATTTTTCTTCGCTAATATATTTATGCGTTTCCTACCTTGTCAAAAGCTTTTGCAAAGTCTAGATAAACCACATCTGTTTCATTTCCGCTTTTCATATTTTTTGTATATGTTCTCACGGTGGACTAACAGTTGGGTTTTGTTTGTACTTTTTCCGGGTACGAAACCATGTTGTCCTATATTAAACAGATTATTTTTTATTAAATGTTTTCATAATATTTTCCTTCATTACCCTTTCATACACTTTCATAATATGTGATGTTAGACTCACAGGCCTATAATTACTTGCCTCTAGTCTTGATCCACTTTTGAATGTAGGTAATATATGCTAATTTGTGGTCATCATGAATTTCATTCATGTCCTGCTGATTCATGGCAGCTTTGTTGG
>NC_087207.1:36444630-36464630 GCF_015104395.2 Macrobrachium nipponense | reverse complement strand
TAGAATGCTGAAAATATATGGGGCAGAGGAAAATACCATCAGCTTCCTCAAAAATACAATGCGCAACTGGAATACAATACTTACAAGCTCTGGAATAAGACTAGCACAGGTTAATAATATCAGGAGAGGGATCTTCCAGGGCGACTCACTGTCCCCACTACTCTTCGTAGTAGCCATGGATTCCCATGACAAAAGTACTACAGAAGATGGATGCCGGCTACCAACTCAAGAAAAGAGGCAACAGAATCAACCATCTGATGTTCATGGACGACATCAAAGCTGTATGGTAAGAGCATCAAGGAAATAGATACCCTAAGTCCAGACTGTAAGGATTGTATCTGGGGGACATCAGGATGGAGTTTGGAATAGAAAAATGCGCCTTAGTCAACATACAAAAAGGCAAAGTAACGAGAACTGAAGGGATAAAGCTACCAGATGGGAGCAACATCAAACACATAGATGAGACAGGATACAAATACCTGGGAATAATGGAAGGAGGAGATATAAGACACCAAGAGATGAAGGACACGATCAGGAAAGAATATATGCAGAGACTCAAGGCGATACTCAAGTCAAAAACCTCAACGCCGGAAATATGATAAAAGCCATAAACACATGGCAGTGCCAGTAATCAGATACAGCGCAGGAATAGTGGAATGGACGAAGGCAGAACTCCGCAGCATAGATCAGAAAACCAGGAAACATATGACAATACACAAAGCACTACACCCAAGAGCAAATACGGACAGACTATACATAACACGAAAGGAAGGAGGGAGAGGACTGCTAAGTATAGAGGACTGCGTCAACATCGAAAACGAGCACTGGGGCAATATCTGAAAACCAGTGAAGACGAGTGGCTAAAGAGTGCATGGGAAGAAGGACTAATAAAGCAGACGAAGACCAGAAATATACAGAGACAGGAGAAAGACAGAAAGAACAGAGGACTGGCACAACAAACCAATGCACGGACAATACATAGACAGACTAAAGAACTAGCCAGCGATGACAATTGGCAATGGCTACAGAGGGGAGAGCTAAAGCAAGGAAACAAACTGAAGGAATGATAACAGCGGCACAAGATCAGGCCCTAACCAAGACCAGAAATATGTTCAAAGTACGATAGACGGAAATAACATCTCTCCCATATGTAGGAGTGCAATACGAAAAGTGAAACCATAAACCACATAGCAAGTGAATGCCCGGCACTTGCACGAACCAGTACAAAAAGAGGCATGATTCAGTAGCAAAGCCCTCCACTGGAGCTGTGCAAGAAACATCAGCTACCTTGCAGTAATAAGTGGTACGAGCACCAACCTGAAGGAGTGATAGAAAACGATCAGGCAAAGATCCTCTGGGACTATGGTATCAGAACGGATAGGGTGATACGTGCAAACAGACCAGACGTGACGTTGATTGACAAGGTCAAGAAGAAAGTATCACTCATTGATGTCGCAATACCATGGGACACCAGAGTTAAGAGAAAGAGAGGGAAAAATTGGATAAGTATCAAGATCTGACAAATAGAAATAGAAGAATGATATGGATATGCCAGTGGAAATCGTACCCATAATCATAGGAGCACTAGCACGATCCCAAGATCCCTGAAAAGGAATCTAGAAAAACTAGAGGCTGAAGTAGCTCCAGGACTCATGCAGAAGAGTTGATCCTAGAAAACGGCACACATAGTAAGAAGAGTGATGGACTCCTAAGGAGGCAGGATGCAACCCGGAACCCCACACTATAATACCACCCAGTCGAATTGGAGGACTGTGATAGAGCAAAAAAAAAAAAAAAAAAAAAAAAAAAAAAAAAAAAATAATAATAATAATAATAACATATGGAGCAATCCGGTATCACACAACAAACATGCAACATGGCTCCAGGAAGTCAAGGAAGAAGAAACAGGGAGAATAAAACAAAGATTCACAGAGATCACGACAGCACAGTCAGACACCAACTAAAGAAAATGCCAAACTGGAAAGCCCCAGGTCCCGATGAAGTCCATGGATACTGGCTCAAAAACTTCAAGGCCCTACACCCACGAATAGCAGAACAACTCCAGCATTGTATCTCAAATCACCAAGCACCCAAATGGATGACCACAGGAAGAAACATCCTTAGTACAAAAAGACAAGAGTAAGGGAAATATAGCCAGTAACTACAGGCCTATCACCTGCCTACCAATAATGTGGAAGTTAATAACAGGTATCATCAGTGAAAGGCTATACAACTACCTAGAGGAGACAAACACCATCCCCCACCAACAGAAAGGCTGCAGAAGGAAGTGTAGGGGCACAAAAGACCAGCTCCTGATAGACAAAATGGTAATGAAGAACAGTAGGAGAAGGAAAACCAACCTAAGCATGGCATGGATAGACTATAAGAAAGCCTTCGACATGATACCACACACATGGCTAATAGAATGCCTGAAAATATATGGGGCAGAGGAAAATACCATCAGCTTCCTCAAAATACAATGCGCAACTGGAATACAATACTTACAAGCTCTGGAATAAGCTAGCAGAGGTTAATATGAGGAGAGGGATCTTCCAGGGCGACCCACTGTCCCCACTACTCTTCGTAGTAGCCATGATTCCCATGACAAAAGTACTGCAGAAGATGGATGCCGGTACCAACTCAAGAAAAGAGGCAACAGAATCAACCATCTGATGTTCATGGACGACATCAAGCTGTATGGTAAGAGCATCAAGGAAATAGATACCCTAATCCAGACTGTAAGGATTGTATCTGGGGACATCAGGATGGAGTTTGGAATAGAAAAATGCGCCTTAGTCAACATACAAAAAGGCAAAGTAACGAGAACTGAAGGGATAAAGCTACCAGATGGGAGCAACATCAAACACATATATGAGACAGGATACAAATACCTGGGAATAATGGAAGGAGGAGATATAAAAACACCAAGAGATGAAGGACACGATCAGGAAAGAATATATGCAGAGACTCAAGGCGATACTCAAGTCAAAACTCAACGCCGGAATTATGATAAAAGCCATAAACACATGGGCAGTGCCAGTAATCAGATACAGCGCAGGAATAGTGGAATGGACGAAGGCAGAACTCTGCAGCATAGATCAGAAAACCAGGAAACATATGACAATACACAAAGCACTACACCCAAGAGCAAATACAGACAGACTATACATACACTAACACTGAAAGGAAGGAGGGAGAGGACTACTAAGTATAGAGGACTGCGTCAACATCGAAAACAGAGCACTGGGGCAATATCTGAAAACCAGTGAAGACGAGTGGCTAAAGAGTGCATGGGAAGAAGGACTAATAAAAGCAGACGAAGACCCAGAAATATACAGAGACAGGAGAAAGACAGAAAGAACAGAGGACTGGCACAACAAACCAATGCACGGGACGAATACATTAGACAGACTAAAGAACTAGCCAGCGATGACAATTGGCAATGGCTACAGAGGGGAGAGCTAAAGAAGGAAACTGAAGGAATGATAAACAGCGGCACAGATCAGGCCCTAAGAACAGATATGTTCAATACGATAGACGGAAATAACATCTCTCTCCCTATGCAGGAAGTGCAATACGAAAAGTGAAACATAAACCACATAGCAAGTGAATGCCCGGCACTTGCACAGAACCATACCAAAAGAGGCATGATTCAGTAGCAAAAGCCCTCCCACTGGAGCCTGTGCAAGAAACATCAGCTACCTTGCAGTAATAAGTGGTACGAGCACCAACCTGAAGGAGTGATAGAAAACGATCAGGCAAAGATCCTCTGGGACTATGGTATCAGAACGGATAGGGTGATACGTGCAAACAGACCAGACGTGACGTTGATTGACAAGGTCAAGAAGAAAGTATCACTCATTGATGTCGCAATACCATGGACCCCACCGAGTTGAAGAGAGAGAGGAAAAATTTGATAAGTATCAAGATCTGACAATAGAAATAAGAAGGATATGGGATATGCCAGTGGAAATCGTACCCATAATCATAGGAGCACTAGGCACGATCCCAAGATCCCTGAAAAGGAATCTAGAAAAATTAGAGGCTGAAGTAGCTCCAGGACTCATGCAGAAGAGTGATCCTAGAAACGGCACAAATAGTAAGAAGAGTGATGGACTCCTAAGGAGGCAGGATGCAACCCGGAACCCCACACTATAAATACCACCCAGTCGAATTGGAGGACTGTGATAGAGCAAAAAAAAAAAAAAAAAAAAAAAAAAAAAAAAAAAAAAAAAGAAAAAAAAAAAAAAAAAAAAAAATAATAATAATAATAATAATAATAATAATAATAATAATAATAATACAAAGAAAACTCATAATCACATGAGTCAATAAAATAAAATGGAAAAGTAAATCTACAATATGTCTGTTTGATTCTTGTTATTTAAAATACAAAGCAGAAAGGTCATCGAAAGCTTTCTGCTTTGTATCTTAAATAACAAGATCAAACAGACATATTATTGTGGATTTACTTTTCCAATAATAATATTAATAATAATAATAAAATTGATTGCTTAGAATTTCAGGTCATGGCAAAAACGTTCAAGACTCGTGGTATGAGAATTTAAAAAAGTAGTAATGGTAATAATAATAATACTGATTGTTTATAATTTCAGGACATGGCATGCTACTATGAGGCTTTTTAAAAAATAATAATAGTAATAATAATGGAACTGATTGTTTAGAATTTCAGGTCATGGCAAAAACGTTCAACACTCGTGCTATGAGAATTTTAAAAAAATAGTAATAGTAATAATAATAAAATTGATTATTTAGAATTTCAGGTCAAAGCAAAAACGTTCAAGACACGTGCTACTATGAGATTTAAAAAAAATAATAAACGTAATAACAATAAAACCGATTGTTTAGAATTTCAGGACGTAGCAAAAACAATAAAATGTTGCCAACGCGAGAGAGGCGAAATTTACTTTGGGCGACGCACCAATTGGCAGCGAGGCTCCTTCAGTCCTGGGTCCGAAATCCTGAGGGAATTTCGTTTTCGTCCGACGACGTTTTCAGCCGAAGGGCAACTTTAAAACAATGCACTACTTTCGAAAATTGCATGTTCGGGAATCGGGACTCCAGCCGTTGCAATATTGATTCCCGGAAAGGGAAACATTGCACGCTGTTTCGTATGGCTGAACTTCCCGGTTGAGCGGGACTACATATATATAATGAAGTGGAGACTGTTAGGTGCATACCTGCGTACATTTTTATGAGCATTGTATGTGTGTCTACAAATGCACAATCATTTTATACGTACACACACACAAACGCCTCGCACACGCACATATACGTATACACAAACCCTATATATATATATATATATATATATATTATATATATATATATATCTATATATATATATATAATATATATCACACATAAATACACACACACACATATATTATACATATATATATACGTAGAATCTACTGGTCATTTTTACCAGACACAATTATGATTTCTTTTCATATTTCTTTGAAGTTGGATCTCGAGGCTTTGTAGTGACAAGCGTATCCAAAAAAAGAGCAAAGAATTTGAGAAGTTAAAAGGGCATTATGGCTATTTCATTTAGATGTATATGTATACTGTATGTATATGTATATATATATATAGTATATATATACATATAATATATATATATATATATATATATATATATATATATATATATATATATATATATTATATATAATATACTATATATATATATAATTACATACATACGAGGCCATTACCTGGAAGACGAAAAAATGTCTTTAGAAATAATTGTAAAGAAGGATGTTTCTTCTACTTCCACTGATGATGAGTTAGTTCTACTGACTGAAATATGACACAAATTGCTTCACGGCGAACAGCCTATCACTGCCTCCGAAATGTCATATGTCATTTTAAAATGCCAAACGGGAGGCTGCATAATCTCACATATAAGTAAGACGACCACCCACCTCTCCAAATGGCAATGACGTCCTCTCCAGGATCAAGCAATCCACAGACATTACTGTACGGCACTCCAGGGAAGCCATGCTTGCTTGTTTGTTTGTTGGTGTTTTTACGTTGCATGGAACCAGTGGTTATTCAGCAACGGGACCAACGGCTTTACGTGACTTCCGAACCACGTCGAGAGTGAACTTCTATCCCCAGAAATACACATCTCCAACACCTCAATGGAATGCCCGAGAATAGAACTCGCGGCCACCGAGGTGGCAGGCCAAGATCATACCAACCACGCCACTGAGGCGCTTGGGTCAGTGAGATGCGGCATGGGCTGATCAACTAAATGGATAATCTAGCCACATTTCAGTTCACACATCTTGTCAAAAATGGCGTAATTCTTCCATTTACGAGCAGGATATGGGTTAAGCACCATTCACAAGACATATGTGCTATAGATATGACATACTTATGAATTAACGTAATTTCCTCCACGAAATTTGGTCACTTTTGTATTATTATCCTTTGCATTAGTAGTGGTAATAGTAATAGTATTATCTACTGACCACTGCAGTTCCGAGACCAACTTGGATTGGGATAAGGGGCTCCGTAATCTTGAAAACCTAGGACAAAAAAAAAAAAAAACCCGCTCGGAGGCAATGTTAGGACCTCTGTAACCGGAAAGGAGTTAATAGCTTTCTAGATGGCACATATTAGCAGTCCCGAAAGTTCTCGACAGACCTCGCAAGCCTGAGAGCCTTTACTATAGTAGATTCACATCAATCGTGCATTTGATGTCTAAGCCAGTCCCTTACGACGCTCCTGATTGGCTGTGATGAGCCAAATCCACCAAGGCTGGAAACTCTCAGTCTCCCTCGGATGTTCACACAGGCAGGATGTATGTTCCACCTCTCCTGAAAGACGTATACCTCAGGAGAGGTGGAACATAGATCCTAACCATGTGAACTCTCTCGAGAGACAGTTACCAGCCCTGTCATTGGCTTATCAAGAGCCAATCAGGAGCGTCATAAGGGACTGGGTCTAGACACGGTTGATGTGAATCTACTATAGTATTGCTCAAGAAAGACAGGACTTGCGCCAGGACGGACTCTGTATGGAGCGAATTCCTGAGGCAGGGCGACTGACGAAGCTTAATAACTGCTTCTCTGGAGTCTGCTGAGAAAGATTATATTACTTTACAGTAAACACAGATCCTAATGGAACGACCGCAAAGTAAGTCATCATACAGAGAACGAAAAAGCTCGAAAGGAGAAAGAAGTGAATAATCAATGACAAATATTTAAAACGAACGAGTGTTACCTAATGTCAATAAAATAAACTGAACATACATAAGCGATATATCGTGTTCCATTTCATTCTCCCCATCATACCACAACCATTATGGAATGTCTCCCGGAAATTCTGCTCTTCCGGGCATTTGGGAATTCCCATTAATGGCTGGAGAGAGAGAGAGAGAGAGAGAGAGAGAGAGAGAGAGAGAGAGAGAGAGAGAGAGAGGATGAATTACAACGACACCCATGATCCAACGAAGGGAATGAGTATGTAAATATTATCAAAACAAAAGTAAATAAAGAAACCTACAAAAATAAGTACAGGTACGTGTTCTAGTCCATCCGTCCCCTCTATCTGGGGAAATCAAATCCTAAACTATTGAAACACAGGTACAGAGACACGGCCTATTGTTTATGTAACAGATGCTAAGTGCCTCTCTCTCTCTCTCTCTCTTCATTGTAGTTCAGGGGTACGGCTCTCGGTCCATTACCGAGAGACCCAAGATCGATCCTCCCGGCAGGCAAAAGGAAGGGAGGAAATGGACATGCACCACATCCTCTATCTGATAAGCTCACGCTTGTTTGTTTGTTTATATGATGTTTTTACGTTGCATGGAACTAGCGGTTATTCAGCAACGGGACCAACAGCTTTACATGACTTCCGAACCAAAGGGAGAGTGAATTTCTATCACCAGAAATTCTCATCTCTGACTCCTCAATGGTATACCCGAGAATCGAACTCGCGGCCACCGAAGTGGTAAGTAAAGACCATACCAACCACGCCATTGAGGCGCTGATAAGCTCATCGCGACTCATTCATACGAATTTGTAAAGAGTGATCCACAATTCAACACTTTAGAATATTAATTAATATAAAAACAAGTCTGTTGGTAACCAAAAACAACATTTTTCCCTCTTGTATATAAAATCATTAATGAAATGGCGCTTTCAACACATTCGTCATATTTCATAAAAATACGTGACAGAGAGGAACCACTTGCGTTGATTAAAATTCTCTTACCATCGAGAAATACTTTAGCAATCAAAGTTTCATCTATATTTCCATGCCTTTGCTTCAGCTCGTCATGATATGTAATGCAAATATTACTTCATATCGAAACACATTGAAAGTTTTACTTTTTCTTTTCGCAAAGGAATTCTAACGTCATTCGGCGGAATTCTGACTGAAAACAAAACGATTTCTAAAGATATTAGAAATACTCTTTCCTGAAATTGAAATGTCAGCAATTCGTATCAATAATATGAGTCTGTTAAAAAATTAAAGATCTGATAGTAAAAAAAAATGAAAAAGAAAATCAAGTAGATTTATCCCAAAAGGACTTGTGTTAACAAATGCGATTTTCTGTTTGAAATTGCAAGATCCTCATAATTACAAAGAAAGGTATTATAAAAAATGAAGAGTCGAAATGGAAGGAAATGCAAACTAATCTTCTTGAAAAAAAGGAGAAAAAAAAATCAAATAGCTTTATCTCAAAGGCACCTGACTTCATAAATGCGATTTTCTGTTTGAATTTGTAAAATCATCATAATTACGGAATTGTAAACTAAGCCTCTTGATCCGAGAGAAAAAAAGGAAAAAGGGAATTAAGCAAATAGATTTATCCCAAGGGCACCTGACTTAAATGCGAAATCTGTTTGAATTTGCAAAATCCTCATAATTACGGAGAACTGTATCATATAAAATGAAGAATCCGAATGCAAGGAAATGTAAACTAATCTTCTTGATCTGATAGCAAAAAAAAAAAAAAAAAAAAAAAAAAAAAAAAAATCAAATTGATTTATCCCAAGGCACCTGACTTAATAAATGCGATTTTCTGTAGGAATTTGCAAAATCCTCTTAATTACGGAGAACTGTGAGATAAAAAATGAAGAGTCAAATTTCAAGGAAATGCAAACTAATCTCCTTTGATACCTTTGCTAAGAATGTAGCTCCTGAAAACACCCGTTCAACATTCTCGAATGGAGAATAAGGACGTCGCAATAGTTAGACATGACCGTATCTTACTTCTAGAAGAAACAATACTAAACATCCAGATAATATAAAACGCAAAGAAAATAAGAGAGAAAATCACGACCATACTCACATAATGTTATAGCTTTTCTAATTTGATGATCTAGTCGAGAGGCTGCTATTACAGAGCGCACTGACTACGCAAACCGCATTGGGGCGAACATAATTCGCCCATAAGTGAGAAGCGTCAATAAGGTCATTCTGACTTTGAAAGCAAGAGTAATGAATGTAACACCGAGGGCGGATACCGACCGACTTGAGAATCTGGAAGTCACAGTTACAGTAAATAGCAAGGGGGAAGCAGGATTAATAGAGAACAGGGTTAGACCGTCCCATCGTTACTGCCCATATTTGTGACGTCATTGGTAGGTGACCATAAAAGAAAACAAATAATTTAAGGTCACTAATGGGAATTGTTTGCCCACAACCATTGTCTATCTCTTTCACGACCTTGTGTGAGAGGTCCCCGTTAATCGCCAGGTACTGGATGATGTAGTTTCCTTGTTCTTCACTCTGGTGGGGTCAAATTCTGACTGATGACTTTTTTTTACCTGAACCTCTTCAGTCAAATCAGCCACGTGACGTCATGCGCGAGATTGTTCTATTTGGGTCAGAAGCGGCCTAACCCTGTGCTCTATTAATCCTGAGGGGAACCATCCATCGCTTCCTGCCGCCACTGCAAGGACAATGTTGTTTCCTTGGATTGTGGAATGTTAGGTGTAAATATTCCACCTTTCACTATCTCCTCCACCTTCCATTTACATCTTGCCTCATTCCTGGCCACAGACGGTAAGCTACTATTGTTCCAGTTTGGCGAAATAAGTCATTTCTTTGCAGAGAGATACACAAGAATATAAGCAGGTAGATCGAGGAATGTTGCATCCGTAACATTCTGAATTTGGATTTGCATTTTATAAATATCTCCGTCTTTAATGTTGCATAGCTGTGTCTGTAAAAGTAGTAAATTGGTGTATAAAATTATGCAAGAAAACTATCAACTTTGACAAATACAATGAGGTCGGCCCCATGGACCTCATTGTATAAAAGGAAGAGAGATTTGATGAACTTGAAATTGATTGTTAAAGGCATTATAGCAAAATGTTTGCCGATCAAACCTAAACAATTCTTTAATTGGCTTCTTCGTTTATTAAAGACGCAGGAACAGAAAGTATCGATTCGTTGCTACATTACGCGTTAAGACAGATGACGTTGAAACATGACCTTGAACGACTATCTTCAGGACATGGACGTGGGGCTGGCGACCTCATCTCAAACGTCGATGACTTGAATTGTACAACAAAACCTGGGTTGGAATGATAGCCAAGGAACCAATAGAACCAATAAAATCCAAAGCCAAGGAACAAATAGAGGGCGCTTGTAAATAGCCTTCGAACGTTTTAAAATCCGCGTAATTATTACGCGCTTGAAGGAAACGATCGCTTTCATCTTCTGCAATTTCTGTCTGAGACAACAAGGCTTTCTTCTTCCTCCAGAGAATAAAGGAAGACATTTTCTTTCTCCTTGGGAGCCTCTGCTTTAACGAACCTATAAAAGCCGACGAGCCCGCATTTGTATGTCACTGCAGAACCACGACTTTTTTTTCCCTTCCCGAAAAAAAACCTAACCTCCCTCCCCCTCCCACCACCACACCCCTCGGAAGACCTGAGAGACAAACAAAGTTTAGCAAGGAGCCAATTGGCATTGTAGTAGACCCCCATCCTGGAACCAACTTCCGCAGGCACGCACTGCCGTTTCTGCTCGAGACCTTTTCCAGGCAAAAGCAACTTTGACACAATGCTTGGGATAAACAACAAATCCCAGGAGGAGATAATGCAATTCATTCATCGTTGTCCTTACTTCATTTGTTTTTTTGTTTTTTTAAAGAAGCTCTTTCCATATATAAATATATGATTTTCCTACCAGAATGTGGTACCTATTAAAAGAATGTAACGTCTATTTGCATACACAGAAAATTAATGCGTATGTACACATTGAAATGCACACACGCCTAATACTTACACATTATGCATACAGTATGCATAAAAGTATACATACATGCATACAAACACACACACACACTGTATTAAATTAGTCATTGTCTCTGCATATACTTGCGTTCATAATATCAACTTCCTCTCTCTCTCTCTCTCTCTCTCTCTCTCTCTCTCTCTCTAATGTATAGTATTAAATGATCCAGTCATTCCCTTTCTCACCGTCTGCGAACTATTTAGTTATATTCTTCAAACACGCACAAACGCACATATGTATAAATATATATGTGTGTGTGCCTGTATAACCATCTCTGAAAACTGATAAAAAATCAAGGATCCGGTAGACCTGAACACGTGCCACAGTGAGACCAGTATATCAAGAGAGTCCTTATAATAATGTATATATATATATATATTATATATATATATATATATATATATATATATATATATATAAGTTCATATATATCACGCGTAAATATACATATAGTACACACACATATGTATATACATGTAAATATACATATAGTACACACATACATATATATATATATATATATATATATATATATATATATATATATATATATATATATATATATATATATATATATATATATATATATATAGCAACGTATTGGTTCTACCAACCACTAAAAAAAATTAAAAAAATATAAAACAGAAAAGTTCTGTCTCTTCGAGAGTGAAATCTCCTTCTAAGACTTTCAAACCTTTTTTAAACTAAGTTCAGCTAAGAAGATTAATAACGACAAAGAGTCGGGTCTTAGGCCTGCAGCCAGCCTTCGTCAGACCCTGGCGTGAGTAAAGAAGCGAAATGACTTATTTTTGAGTTCTATGGAAAGTGCCCTCTTTGGAAAAAAAATCTAGTCATTAAATAGCAAACTCTGAAAATCTACTTTATACGACTCACATTAAAGAGAACAAATATGTAAATGAACATAAAATCAGTTAACAGCTAATAGATGATAAATGAAAGATCAGTTAATTGTGTGAATATATAAATAAATGGCAAATCGCATTATGAATTCGATTATAGCATTACAATCGTACATTCCCATCTCCTAAGTAAAGTTTTCTCGAGAAAAAAAAATTGTATTCAACGTTTCGTTTTGTAATAAATTTGGTCGCCATATTTGGTAGTCACTGACTTAAGATCACTAAAACCGGTGGTAACAAACACTGTGGCTGTTATCACATACACGAGTTGTGGAGACAAACTACCCTGTTAGTCAGTTATCTCATATCAAGAGAACGCCTGCAAGGAATTCAATATTATTCCAAAATGCCCTGTTAGTCAGTTATATTAGGTAATTAGGAGAACCCTTACCAGGAATGCAATGTTATTCCAGAATACCCTGTTAGTCAGTTATCTCATATTAGGTAATTAGGAGAACCCCTACAAGGAATTCAATGTTATTCCAGATCTGTAGAACGACGGGGTTTAAGATATCCTCCAGAAGCTTGATGACCCAAGTATTTTGAAATGCCTTTTTCAAGAGATGTCCAAGATTTTTCACCGATATTCTAATATATTATGGGTACACTTTGCTTTGATTGATGGGATATAGAATTTAGGGCACAGGCCAAGCGCTGAGACCTATGAGGTCATTCAGCGCCGAAAAGGAAATTAACAGTAAGCTGTTTTGAAAGGTGTAACAGGAGGAAAACCTCGCAGTTGCACTATGAAAAAAAATAGTTTGAGAGGGTGGAAAATCAGATGGAATATGAGTGAAGGTACAGTAAAAGGAATGAAAGAGGTTGCAAGTAGGGGCCAAAGGGACGCTGCAAAGACCCTTAAGTAAATGTCTACAGTGCACCACGTGAGGTGCACTGACGGCACTACCTTCCTACGGGGCACTTGCTTTGAGACACTTCCTTCTTGTAATCCCTGACGTTCCTCTCTTGTCGCTACTCTTCTGGTGACCGAGAAGCAATAGAGTTTTCACGGCATTCCAGTAGTTTTCTTCAATGTCTCTCTTCCATAAAACGCTTCGAATTCTCTCCGAAAATGTTCACGAAATCCAAATATTTTGGTCCACGGAGCTTCGTAGTTCCACATTGGACCAGTGGTTTGCGTGCTAGACCACCAATCTGGTAGCCCGAGTTCGTTCCCGGCTGGCAGCAGTGCGGAATCAGAAGAATGTATTTCTGGTGATTAGAAATTAATTTCTCGATATAATATGGTTCGGATCCCACAATAAGCTGTAGGTCCCGTTGCTAAGTAACCGAATGGTTACTAGCCACGTAAAAGAAAAAACATCTAATCCTTGGGGCCAGCCCTTGGAGAGCTATTAATCAGCTCAGTGGTCTGGTTAAACTAAGAGATACTTGACGGCGCTTCGTACAGACTGCCAGAATTCTCTTCTATAACATTTATTACCTCCGGTGCACCGCACCTCCATAAGCTAGCTTATTCTTGGTATGGAATCGGAAGGAGTGTTAAATAGACCGGCAGCCCGGACCATTGAGATACAACGAACGAGATACCGACTGTAACCCTACCGGTATTTTGGGAGTAGACTTGTAAACTGTGAAACTGACCGTCTGCCGAAAATATATGGGTGGCTTACTGAACAAGCACCACTAATTGCTCATTAGAGTGGGTCTAGATCCAATATATAAGATACCAGATGAAACTATTATATAATATATCTGCAGACTCTACTGATTATAGAATGACCAGTGACAGACATTTTGGAGGGTGGGTTTCCCCCTGATAGACGCACTGAAAAGGGAGGGTTAATTGGATCTAAATCCAACTTAGGAGATACCGAGTAAAATTTACACTACAATAGCACTGCACATCCTAGAATACTGTGGTGGTAATGACAGACGTTTTAGTGGGTGGTTACCCCCTGACAGACGCCCCACAACAAGTAGGGAGGGGGAGGCAGGATCTGCATCCAACATTGGAGATACCAAATAAATTTGTACTACAATTGCACTGCACATCCTAGAATGCTGTGATGGTAATGCCAGACATTTTAGAGGGTGGTTACCCCCTGACAGACACCCCACAACGAGTGGGGAGGGGGAGGGGGAGACAGGATCTGCATCTAACATGGAGATACCAAGTAAAATCTGTACTACAATAGTTCTGCACATCCTAGAGTACGTGGTGTAATACCAGACATTTTAGTGGGTAGTTACCCCCTGAGAGATACCACACAACGAGTGGGGGGAGAATGGGGAAGGGGAGGGGGAGACAGGATCTCCATCCAACATCGGAGACAACCAATAATATTTGTACTACAATAGCACTTGCACATCCTAGAATGCTGTGATGGTAATACCAGACATTATTGTGGTGGTTACCCCCTGACCGACACCCCACAATGAGTAGGGGTAGGGGGAGACAGGAACTGCATCCAACATTGGAGATACCAAGTAAAATTTGTACTACAATAGCACTTCATATCCTAGAATGCTGTGATGGTAATGACAGCATTTTAGTGGATGATTTTCCCCTGACAGCCACACCCTAACAGGTGGGCAGGGGGAAAGGCAAGCCCTGATAATGAATGTCTAGATTATATAGTGGGCTACTATTGACCCGTATATACATTATCGTGATATATTTAATAAATATTTTATCCTTTCTATATCCTTTGTATTATCTAATAGTGTTTTCCAACCTTTGACCACTTTGAGGAACCCCTGAGACAATTTTCTTCATCCCAATGACACCAATACACACACACACACACATATATATATCTATATATATATATATATTATATATATATATATATATATATATATATATATATATAAGCATTTGTATTAATTACCTTTAGTAAAACAGAGGGAAAAAAATCTCGCACGATATGTTACGATAAAATAGATTACAGGACTACGAATTCTCACGCCATGGTTTAACGAAAATATATACTTATAAATAACAAATAATTAAATAAAACATGAATTCTTACGGAACACCTGGTGATCGTTCACGGAACCCTAAGGTTCCACGGAACCATGGTTGACGATGGCTGATCTAACACAAAAATAATTTCTTTGTTTCATATAAATAACAGTCATCTGTAGGCCCATAATATTTAGTACATATTATTATTTGTCGAGCAAGCAACTGACTTCAACATGACTTTAAAGTTGACCAATAGGATGACTCTAATACTATACTGTGTAATTGCCACGTTCCTCAGTTACCAGCAAAATTCTATAGAGACAGAACGTAGGAGCTCGAATTTATGAGACAATTTTTTATTTTGATGTAGTAAGTAAATATTTTAATCTTTCTGTTATTTGCTATAACATCTATACATTCATAAAGATTACTTTTCAATGATAGCATAGTTTTCCTTATGGTTTAAAGATTCTATAGCATTAAAATTATTAATTCAAGGCTTCTTGGTGTGGACTGGTAATCGGTTTTGTACCAAATGGTAGGGATGGGCAAGTTGGCTCAAAATAAATGGGGCAAGTTGGCACACGTTATTTGATACCAATAGTAAGCCTATTTATTATATATTTACGTTTTGGTTTCTGGATTTTTGGAAGGATAATGAGATTAGTGTCCTAATCATTTCCTCCACAATGTTCTCACAAGTTGCAGCCCCTGGATTTTAGTGTTTTTTAGACATCTGAAGAAATGTGTTAACAGGGCATGTGATTCGTGGATGACCGGTAATCCAGGATCAA
Organism: Macrobrachium nipponense; assembly: GCF_015104395.2. Taxonomy (NCBI): domain Eukaryota; kingdom Metazoa; phylum Arthropoda; class Malacostraca; order Decapoda; family Palaemonidae; genus Macrobrachium; species Macrobrachium nipponense. The sequence continues at coordinate 36,448,695 of NC_087207.1, read as the reverse complement.
GTATGCCCATCTGTGACATTCCTGGTAAAGTTTCCTCGGCTTTACCTCTAGTTGTCACTTATTCTGATGTTTTCAATTGGTTTAGGATTGATGGAATTTCAACTTTGAATAACAGACTATTTCAAGATTTTGATTTTACGGGTGGTTTATGTAACAGATTGAGATATGTCCGAAAAGACACATGGGCTTCAGATCAGTCATCAGCGTGATACAGAGTTTAGAACTGCTCTTGTTGATCCAGAAGAAAGCTCAGCTGAAGAAAGCCTGTGTTTGGTAAGCCAGGAGAAGTGTGGGTCCATGCAGGGCATGTAACATGTGGAGCATGAAGACTATGACGAGGATTTATTTCACACTTGCCACAATTACAATAGATGATGATCTGAAGTAATGGTAAGGCCTTATATTTTGTATTTTGGAAATTCAGAGGGTATTTTTGCTATTTGATTTAAATACAATGCAGAATAATTTTCTTTTAATTATCAATGTGCCAACTTACCCCATAATGTGTGCCAACTTACCACGTCTGGCAAGTGGCACGAAAAGTTATTTTTTTCTAAAGCTTATTGTTATCTTATGTTGAAAACAAACAACAATTATTTTGCTGTATGATAAAGATGAATGTTAATATTTTTCAATGGTGGTAAGAATTTGCAAAAAGTTTGTTTTATATTTGCAATAACCAAAATTGTAAAAAGTGTGCCAGCTAGCCCCGGTCTCCCCTACTCGCTTTAGCTTTGTTTACGATATGAAAATTAATGTAGCGGTGGTTGGAAGAATGACACTATAAAGTAGCATATAAGTTCTTATTATTATTAGAGTTATTGCTGTAAAATGTCTAGTACATAACATTGTTAAATAGAGTTACGCACCATTAAATAGATAGTAATACATATGTAATATATACGCTATAGTCAGGGTACAGATCATAATATTGTTCTACAGCCTACTCGGTTAGTTTTATCGAAGCAGGCTACCTTCTTTTGGTTTCAACTGACTTTCATGCTAATGAAATCATGGATACATTTTTGTATTATCAGTTTTATGAATTAATATTGTTATTACTATAGTCGATTTTTTTTCGGCTGGTGTAAAATTCATCAGACATAATACACCTGGCTGAGGAAGGACACAGAGGATCTCTGTTTTTTTAAACAATATCTCTACACACCAAGTTATTTCGAACATTTCCATTCTCTCAAGAAAATTATGAATAAATACAAGATCAAACTAGACCAAAAAATAAAAAATAATAATAATCACCTTGCATTAATGTAAAGAAAAAAACAAGAGAAAATGAAAAATTAGTGCGATTGTCAAATTTTTCTATCGTGAATGTTTAATGAGTCAGTGTTTAGCGAATTGTTAGGGTTAGTGAGTATGCGTTTAGTGAATGTTTATGAGTAAGTGTTTTGATAATGTTTAGGGTTTAGTGACTGTTTAATGTGTCAGTATTCAGTGATGTTTACTGATTCTTTAGGGTTTAGTGAATGTTTTGTGAAGTTATTGAATGTTTATTGTGTAAGTATTCAGTGAATGTTTTGTCTTAAGGGTTTTAGTAAATGTTTTGTGAATGTTAAGTGAACGTTTAGTGAATGCCTTGTAATGTAGTGTTTAGTATATTTAGTGTGTAAGTATTCAGTGAGTGTTTAGGGTTTTAGTGAAAGTTTTGCGAATTTTAAGTGAACGTTTAGTGAATGTTAGTGTTTAGCAAATGTTTAGTATGTAAGTGTTCATTAAGTTTTAAATGAGTGGATGTTCATTCACTGTTTAGTATTTAATAAGTATTTTTAGGGTTTGGTAATAATAATAATAATAATAATAATAATAATAATAATTAATAATAATAAAGATTAAAAAAAGTAATAGTAATAAAATATTAGTACTAAGAGCTGGACCGAGACCGTTTCAATATGGCCTTCCGAAGTCACTCTCGGCAGGGATATCGCTACTCCAGTGATTGACGCCTTATGCCTTGCACACAGCTGACATATTTGCACACTCGGTTGTCAAATTTTTATGACTTTTGGAGACGCATTATAAATCATATTAACAATGGTAAATGCATTGAACAGACGTGAGGATATAATATGATGTTAGTGCCTGTCTACTGGATATAATGAACAAATAAAGAAAAAAAATATTAGTAGGGAGAAAATTAGCCGAATAATGGTCGTCAAAGCCAGCTTCGATAGAATGTATTGAAACACATTACATAGGCTACCTGTGGTGCGTGCGGCGGGAAGTCAAGAGACAAACGCACTCGGCTGGCATTAAACATCAAACTGTGTATCATTTTAAAGTTTAGATTTTCTTCCCTGAATATATATGGTACCTGATACTTGGTGATAGTGTACAGATCAATTTGAGTGAGGCAACAGAAAATAAGTGGACTATTAGATAACTGACATGATATTATAGGCCAACTTAATTTGGGAGTCAGGAGCTCCAAGTTGTATGATCGTCAACTCGGGAGGGGGAATAAAATGGGGGAAAATGTTTTAATCTTATAGTTAGCTTATCCTGAAAAATTCATTCACATTTCGTTTGCCAGTAATTATTTGTGTTGTGATACATCATCTCTTTGTGAATGTGCGGGTGTAAAACGGCTCTTTTTGATGGGACTTTGGTCTTAATATCAATTCGAATTCCCATATCCGATAAAAACTTTCATTTCATCCGCACGAACCAACAGCAACTAAAGAACAATTCATTTATGGTAAGACACGTTGGGCTACGAACCTCGACATGGCTGCAGTGTCCTAACTTTAGGCAAGAAAAGAAAATGACCAAAGACGCTATTAAAAACGAGAATACTTATCTTACATTTCTTTTTTTAGAAGAACTGAGAGTGGCACATATGACTGGTTTAATTATTGGCACCATATGACTGGCTTAATTATTCAAAAATGGCTCAGCACACATACTTGTAGCTGTTGCCATTTGTGACCCCCTCCCATTCAGATGAATACTTTGCGTGAAGTAATAACTCCAAACCAAAGGATAGTGCTAATATATATATAGTATCTATAATATATATATATATATATATATATATATATATATAATATATGTATATATATATATATATATGTATATATATATATATATATATATATATATATATATATATATATATATATATGTGTGTGTGTGTGTGTGTGTGTGAGTGTGTGTGAAACTATAGAAAGTAGTACCAAGCCTAGGAAGTCTCACACATAGTATTTATATAGATGTGATGGAATTAATGAAGTGAAATATTTCATACTTCAATAGGAATTTTAAAAAAATAACTCCGGCGTAATTCTTATCCTGAAAACATACAATATTTCTTGAATTTTTTTGCCTTTTAAATTTATCAGGCTCACGATTTTCAGATACTTACCATATTTCTAATATTAATATTGCCTATGATAGATTTTGAAATATTTCAAGGTGTCCCATCTCTCCCTTCCAATCGTAGGTTATGTCTGTGAAAGGGAAACCACCCACTAAAATTTCTGGCATTACCATCACAGCATTCTAGGATATGAAGTGCTATTGTGGTAAAAAATTTACTTTATATCTCCAATGTTGGATGCAGAACCTGCTTCCCCTCCCCCTCCCTCCCCTCCCCCTCCCAAGTCATTGTGGGGTGTCTGTCAGGGGGAAACCAACCCCACTAAAATATGTCATTACTACCGCAGTGCTCTGAGATGTGCAGTGCTATGTAGTACAAATTTTACTTAGTATCTCCAATGTTGGAATGCAGTTCCTGGCTCCCCCTTCCCCACCCCTCCCCCCCACTCGTTGTGGGGTGCCTGTCAGGTTGGTAACTACCCCCCACTAAAATATCTGTCATTACCACTGCTGTATAAATCAGGAAGTGCAGTGCTATTGTAGTAACAAAATTTAATTGGTACTATAATTGTTGGATGGAGATCCTGTCTCCCCTCCCCTTCCCCCTTCCTCCCCCACTCGTTGTGGGGTGTCTGTCAGGGGGTTAACCACCCTCTAAAATGTCTGGCATTACCATCACAGCATTCTAGGATGTGCAGTGCAATTGTAGTACAAATTTATTTGGTATCT